>NC_056726.1:1589154787-1589164787 GCF_019279795.1 Protopterus annectens
TATGGAATCACAGAGGCCATTACAACAGCATGCAGGTTATATTAATGGCAGCATGCCACCAATATGGGAGTATTTCAACATGGCACATGCATAGAAACACATTTCAATATTTATCAAACAATAGGACATATGTCTCAACAGTAGATTTAATTGTACACGTATCCATTGCGTTGTGTATTTAGATTATTGTTGCAGATATGGTGGGGGGAGAAAGAGATGTCAATTAACAACTTGTATATCCCTGTAGTTCTCACTACTTTTTAGTCACTGCTGTAATCTGTACCTTACACGTATTATTACACTACCCTATGGCTTTAGTTTGGACAGTGGTATGTTTGTAGACAACTATGTACTTGAACTGTGTTTTACCTACAGTATACAGCTCTTACCTGGTATACCTGTGAAGGTATTGTTTGTTAACACTACCTGACTGTTTCTATGCATATTCCTAGATTCCAGGTTGATGTTATGCACATACCTCTCAATTTCTTATTGCACACACTCTGGTCAAGGCTTGACAACATGTAGGTGGAACTGGGATATATTTTGACAACTGCCCTCATAAACTTTTGGTGAGTTGCTACAATGACAGATTTGTTTTCATATACATTTTCTAAATATTTACAGGTGTGACAATCAGTTATATGTCATTAAAAGCTACCTAAATTTCAGAGATCATCACACTGATTTTCCAGGGGGACAGGGTAACAGGCAGCAGGTATGGGCCAGTTATCTGGACATTCTGAACAAATCTGTACAGTTTAGGGGTATGATTATGCATACAGCTTACTACCAATCCCAGGATTCGAACCATGGCTGTGTCTGCTAAAAATAAAACAGTCTACATCACAGCTGAGTATGCTATTTATATATTGATGTGTATCTCTTTACTGTTTTCTGTCTATAAGTCTCTGTGGTTTTACAATCTGACCTTGTAATTACAACAGTCTTATACAGGGATTACTAGACAGTCTTATTATGTAGCACAGTGTGGGTGACAGTGATGAGTAATACATTATTATTCAGAGAAACTGCAACACTAACACTGCCATACAATCCTGGACTAAACAGTACCAGTCCAGGATTTCAATCTTTTATTTCCAGACACAGTTTTCTTATCTGACAGACCTGTGGAGGGAATGTTTGTTAACACTACCTGAATGTTGCCACACATATTATCAGATTCCACGTTATTATTATGCACATACATCTCACTCTGTTACTGCACACACTCTGGTCGTAGCTTGATAACATGGGAGTAGAGCTGGGACATAATTTGCATATTACTCTCATAACATTTTGGTGAGTTGCTAGAGTGACAGGTTTGTTCTTATAGATATATTTCTGACAGTTATGATGTCTGACAATGAGTTGTATATCATTATTTGCTACCTAAACTTCTGGGATCATCCCACTGATTTGCCAGGACAGGGTGACAGGCAGAAAGATTAAGTCAGTTATCTGAACTTTCTGTACAGTTGAGGGGTATTATTATGCATACAGCTTACTACCACACCCAGGATTCTATCCATGGCTGTGTGTGCTATAAATACTACAGTTTATGTTACAGTTGAGTGTGCTATTTGGATTTTGTTGTGTATCTTTTCACTGTTTTCTGTCTAAGTCTCCCTCAGTTGTACAATATGACCTTGTGATTACAAAAGTCGTACATCGACATTCCTACACATTTTATTTATGTAGCACAGTGTGTATTTCAGTGTTAATGCAACAGTACTATTAAGAGAATGCAACACTACATTACCATATGATAACAGAGTAAACACAAGCAGTCCAGGAGGTAGACCTTTATTGCCAGGCTGTTACCCTTTTATTTACATACAACCTATATGAGATTCTTCCTGCCATATTGTCTAGTTTATTCAGTACATCCCATACATAATACAGGTTTTATACTGGCAATTAACTTTCTACTACTTTTAGATTTATTTCTTATGACAGTACATGCAAGATTATTGCTAACCTGCCTCGCAATGCAGCCTTTGCAGCCTACATGCATGGGCTTCCTGATTCACAGCCCACTCCGCTGCAGCTGTCGGAGACATAAGAGGAATATTTAGTCATACCTATCCATAATATACATGAGGTAGGCAATTATTAAACAGTTAGTAGAATAAGTACTTACACACTGCTGGTTCATAGGTTGGTACTAGACTATCAGCCCTATGGCCTATACAAGCCTAGCCATAACAATTCCCTGGCTATTTCTTCCTACACTATTTACTTCCCTGGACCCCTGTCTAGCACAGCAACTGATGTGATCCCTGGGGTGAATTTCCTATAGGCTGGGACTTCACCCTGCCTAGTTTCTTGGATCCACTGACCCAAGAGCTCCCTCTTCCTACATTTCAGGTTGGCATAGTGATGCCTGACATGCTCAACAGTTCGAGGGATGCCAGTAGCACTTGTGAGGTCACTGGAGAGACAGTCCCAAGCTTCCGCTTTATATTGTGAACCCTGGTACTGGCTCTGCAGCATTCTCTCTTCATGGTGTTTTACCAGGAGTCCTGTCATGACCTTAGACTCCTGGATGCCCCAGTGCTGTCCTCGAAAGTGCGATCCTTCCCCAACACCAGCCATTGTGCCTACAGGAGGAAGTTGCAACCAGTTATGAGATGTATTCCCACCTGTGGGGTTTAAATAGGGCTGATTTCCCACACTGTGCTGTGATTGGATGGTTTTGAAAATGCTAAGCTATGGGCAAACCTGCTTACCTAAAGCTGGCATTGCTTAAAGGGGCATACCAATGGGAAAATCTATTTAGCCGGGCTACTCATTGCTTACACCTGGTAAGCAGAGGTGTGCGATGCTTAGCGTTGCTCATTTTTAAATTTGCACACTATTTGCTGTTTGGCATTGATTTATCATTCATTACATGTTATCTATTTGTTTAGTATTCGTGACTCATGTGTATGTACACTGTATGGGGTACTTGTGTTTATCGGGGGATTTCACCACTTTATTAAAATGAGACTTCACATTTAGACTTAATGCAGTACTCCAGTTCACAAATATATGTTATTTAGTAGGTTATACAACAAAAAATTGTTTATAAATTCTTTTCACATGTAAATTGTTATTTTGCTATTGTGACGTTCTGCTTGGGTATACCTCAATTTTATGTACAGCTGGTATGGTGTAGTGGTAAATCACTATGGTGTGCAAGGTCCTGAGTTCGAGACTTGCAAAGGCTGATTATTTTGTTGCTGGGCAAAACAAGGGCTGTTGGATACAGAGTGATTAAAGCACTTTTAAACAGTTGTAAGCAGGTTAGCATGGGTTTGCATGACAGTAAGCAATGCTAACTTCCGGTTAAATAATCTTACACTCAGTTAGCCTCTAACTTGCTTATCCTGTGTAAGCATTGCTTACTCCCACACAAAAAGGATTAAACTTGCTTACTACTGCTTAAAAGTGCTTACTCCTGCTTACCCCCACAGTAATTTAGAAAGAAAAGAAACATGGGTCTTGGGAAAGTGGTAGATTTGGACACTTTATACATTTTTTACACTGTTTGCTGTATGGCATTGATTTATCATTCATTACACATTATAACTTTGTTTAGTATCCCTGATTCATGTGTACGTATACTGTATGGGCACATGTGTTTATCTGTGGATTTTACCACATTATTACAATGACACCTTGCATCTGCACTTAATGCAGTACTCCAGTTCACAAATATATGTTATTTAGTAGGTTATACAGCAAAAAATTGTTCATGAATTGCTTTCACATGGAAAATGGAATTTACTACAGTGAGGGTCGAACTGGGAATGATTGCTCTCAAAGTGAATGCTCTAACCACTACACTATTGCAGTACTGTTGCTACTGTATGTATCTTGCTATTTACCTTCTTGTGCCATTTAAGCTAAAGTATGCATAGCTAACCAATGGGCAAACCCATGCAGCTAAGGTTAAATTTAATCAGTTTGATAAAGAAAATATTTCTAGTGTTATTTTCTCTAAGAAGGGACAGGCTTCACTTATTGCTGTGGACTTCTGCGTGTATCTGCACATTTGACAGAAATCCTAGCATGTTTGTTGTGATTGTTGTCATAGCTCTTTACCAATCAGGGACAGATCTCAACCGAATCAGGGACAAATCCAGAATACATCGGGGACAATCAGGGACACTTTTCAAATATTACTTCTATTAACGTGAGACATTACCAGAATTAGAGAATCAAAATGTGAATTAATATACATTTCCTGACGTGAAACAACTACTCAGCTCTTCATTATTGTCATATTTATTTATTAAGTATAATGCACCACCTTTAGTTCAACAAGCACTAGTGTTGATTGGGATTCACAGGGACAAAGCTGAACTTTGAGTCAACATCAGGGACGTACCTGATAATCAGGGACAGTTGAGAGGTCTGAGTTGTACTATGAGCATTCTCTCTCATTTTGATTGCCGAACGGCAATTCTTAAATGCAGGGGCATGCATATTGTGAGAGCTCTGCTCTCAGATACACCCCCTGCACTCACCCTTCTCCATGTCCGTTCTGGAGCAGAGGCAGCACGCCTTCATAACTATGCATGGCGTGCTACCATGCTGCCCTTAAATGGTCGTTTCCATGCAGGAATAAGCTATTCCTGTACGGAAGTTTTCCGAATCCTGGGGACAGTAAATAAGTAAATTTAAATGATGCAAAAAGCTGCAAGTTCAAACAATAATAAAATCTCTTGAAGATAAAACAAGGTTCAGCTATAGATGCAGCTATAGATTCTATATTTGATAGTACGTATTGAGTGAAGATATGAGAGCAGGGATTCACTTCAGAAGCTCGAAATACTGAAATCTTGAACTTCAGTATCTCGAGCCCAAGAAGTGGAAGCCACAAAACAACGAAAACTAAAAACTGCAAAATTCAAAACCTTGAATACCGGAAGCTTTGAATTTGGCGGTTTTACTGCACACACACACACACACACACACACACACACACACACACACACACACACACACCATCCACCACGCAAACACATACAATCACTCTACTACACGAAAGCAGGGAGGCAAGCCCCCTGCACCCCTCATGTGGGGGGCAAGCCCCCCACACCCCTCCACTTAAATATTCTCACTCTGAGGTCGCATTACATACAAACACACACAAAACACCACCACACAAGCTACTTTCTCTTCACACACACACAAATGAGCAACAAAACACACTGACACACACCACAGCCCCTACCCAAACCCCTTAACACACACACACACACACTTACCTGAATACATGACCATAGCAGAACTTTAAAAGCGCAAAATTCAAAACCTCCAGCATTCAAGGTTTTAAATTTCATGCTTCTAAACTTTTGCTATTATGTGGCTTTGGCTTCTTGGGCTCGAAATACTGAAAAAAGATTTCAGTATTTCCAGCTTCTGAACGGTACCCGAGAACAGAGAGAGGAGGGTAAAAAGAAGTTACATGAAGATAAGGTTAGTAGTTAGTGTGCTTTAAAGTGAAGTATAAAAGATTTACTATAGATTGTTAGGGCTTCAAGGACTCTTCATACTGAGGGAAAAGTTTGTTTAGGTGGTTAGTTAGTTAAGAAGAGCAATACATGGTCTGAGGTCAGGGGCAGAGAGAGTTAAGTGATAGCACTAGACAAGGACGAGCAGTTTCAGATCCAGTTGGAGAGAAGTTGTTTGTGGAGGGCAGTATTGAATTTGATGTGATGTTATTCAGAGCAGATGGAGGAGGAGAGATTATTCCAAAGTCTGGCAATAGTCCAGGAGTATAGGAGTTTACCTGTGGTTGGCTGGATTTGTGGACTTGTAGTAGGTTTTGATTTTATGAGCGTAATGTCCTAGAGGTGGAGTAAGGTAAAAATAAGGAGATGAGTGCAGGGCAGTCTTGTGGTTTATAAATTAGTCTGTGAGAGGTAGTTAGTTGATAGTGTAGTAAGTAATGTGGGAATTCGAGCCAATGGAGATTTCTTAAGGCTATAAAGTGATGTGTTGAATGACGACAGTTAGAAGAAAAATTGACAATTCTGAAGTAGCAAGATTTTTATTTTAGTTTTAGAGAGGACTGTAGATTAGTTAATAAGTGAACACCATAGGTTAGAGAGGGAAGTAGATAGGAGAGTGCTAGGTCCTGTTGAAGAGGAGAGGAATTTATTATGCCTGTAGAAGAGGCCATGTTTTTTGTGGGTTTTTGTGATGTTGGATTGGATGTGTAAATTGAATTTAAGATTATTGTCTATTATGACGCATAAGAGTTTGGTGCTACTTACAATTTCAATTTTTATTGAATTCAGTGAGAGAATTGATCAACCTACTTTTTTAGGGGTAAACAACATAAGTTTGTTTTTTTTGGCATTTAAGGACAGATGATTTTGGTGAAGCCAAGATTCCACTCTAGAGAAAGCTGTTTGGGTCATTTGCTGAAGGATATCAGGGTTGGGTGCAGAGCAGGCTATGATCGAGTCATCTGCATATTGGACTAGAGAGGAATGTGGTATAGCTAAGTGTAGGTTGTTAATAAATATGTTAAATAGAAGGGGACCAAGGATTGAACCTTGTGGGACACTAGTAGGGTTGTGGAGGTCAGGAGAGATTGAGTGCTGCCATTTCATGCGTTCATAGGTTCATAGGTTCATAGGTGTGTACTAGGCTAATGGCTCTGGAGCTTTTTCAAGCCTAGCCCATAGGATTACCCTGGCATCGTGCCACCCGACCTTAGTTCCCAGTGCCTCTGTCGAGTAGAGCCACTGGAGTGATCCCCGGGGTGAATTTTCAATTTTGCTCCACTCATCAAGATTTCTCATGAAGAGGGCTAGTCAGGTGCTCTGTTTGACATGTATGGGAAGTCTATTCCATAGCATGGGCAGTCTCTGGGTTATGAACCTGTCCCACCAGTATTTGACGGCATGTTGCCTATTGGTGAAATATCTTTTAAACTATTTAAAGTTTAAGAAGACAGCCCTTGGGAGGAAAGCTAAGAGTGAAGGATAGAATGGGATATAGTATCAAATGCTTTAGATAGATCTAGAAAGAGAGCAGATGCTATATTGCCAGAGTCATGGATTTTGTTAATGATGTCTAAGAAGGATATTAGTGCAATAGAAGTACTTTGCCCTGGACAGAATCCATGTTGGGCTGGGGAGAGGATGTTGTTGTTTAGCAGGTAATGGAATAGTTGTTTTTGGATACACTTTTTGAGAATTTTAGCTATAGTTGAAAGAAGAGTAATGGGTCAAAAGGTAGTGATGTCAGAGGAAGGACTACCTTTATGGAGGGGTAGAATAATGGCTTTTTTCCATAGAGAGGGAACATAAGATTCTTGGATTGATCTGTTTATTAGAATGCTGATAGGATAGGCTACTATGTCAGGGGCAATCTTAAGGAATTGGCAGGAATATTGAAGCTGAGTTGGAGCAGGGTTTTAGTTTTAGCAAGAGTTTTTTTTATACAGGAAGTGGGAATAGGGAGAGAGTAAATTCAGATTGAGAAAGGGGTTTGTTCCAGTTTTGCGTAGGTGTATTTAGGGATGTAGTATTGTGAGGTGGACAGGAAGCAGAGTAAGAATTGAGGTGATGATTGATAAGTAGAGGGGAGCAAAACGAGGCTGTAAAACTAGCTATTGTGTCAATGAAATGTGAGTTAAATTTGGAGGCAAGAAGGTCAGGTGACATGTCGGGAAAAGGACAAGGGTTGGCTTTAGTGCCAGGGTTCAGATTATTAATGGAAGACCAGAAGAGTTTAGGGTTATTTTTCCTGTTTAATTGTAAGTTCCAAAAGTATTGTTGTTTATCTTTGCAAATGTTTTTTAGGAAGGAAAGTTGTTTGTAGTGGATAAGGTTGTTAGGGTTATCAGAATTCAGCCACAGCTTCCAGGCTTTGTCCCTATTTCTCATAATTTCTTTTGTAGTTTTAGATAGCCAAGGGGCATGATTAGATTTGATTCTAATGGATTCAGTGGGTGCCAAGCTGTGGAGGATGATTAAAAACGAGTTGTTAAAGTAAAGAAGGGAGTCTTCTAGCGGTAAGGTTTTAAGACAGTTCCAATTGTGGCTACTAAGGATAGTATTGAATTTTTGGGACTTCACACATACCTGTTGACCTCACAAGATCCAAATGTAGTGAAAGTTTTGAAACATCAAGAGAATAATTCTTAGATGACTTCTCTGTATCACATGGGATCACCCATTACCAACAGTTCAAACGATAGATGCTAGAAAACCGGATATAGTGGTCCATGAAAACAAGACAAAAGTAGCATTGATCATTGAAATCGCCACACCCAGTGACTATAATGTCTTGCATACAGAGAGGCACAAAGTCATAAAATATCAGGATTTGCAGGCAGAAATAAGAACAATGTGGAAAAAAGATACCCAGACAGTTCCAATAGCAGTAGGAACAATGGGTCATATAAAAAAGAATCTGCAAGCATATTTTGATATGTTACCAATACACGTAACTCCAATGAATTGCAGAAGTCATGGCAGATGCTGTGTAGAGCAATTCTGGCTGACATCAAACATTGAAGCAATACTAATTTCCTGAACTTTTATCATACTTTGACTTAGGAATGGGATCCATTCCCTTTATGTTATTAGTGACCCAAAATATTTGGAGAAAAAAAAAATTCTATAGGAATCAGAAGTGTGCTATTTCATACTCTGCGAGAGTATTTGATGTCAAATTACATTCATGCAAGTACTAATTTATTTATTTATTTATTTGCAATTTGATTACCGGGGAAGTCCACTGGGCCAAATTGACCCATTTTCAGTGGAGGCCCGGGCAGAAAACCTCCAAGATGCAGTATACAATTTAGCTACAACTGATAGTTAGTATTAAAGATATTATGTAGAATAGTTATTCACAAATGCAGTCAATATCATGCATAGTTAACAAATTCATTATTTAGATATTTTTAAGAGCAGCCTGGACACTTATTATGGGAACAAGTATTTTGGTGTATTGGCAAGCTAGAAGGGCATTAATGCCTGTGCTTCCAATATTTGTATGTATGTATGTATGTATGATGGATCAAATCTTGAAAGGCCCCCTGATCTAGTTTCCATTTGAGAGGGTCTGTCCTTGTCATGATTAGTTTGTCTTCCACACAATTTTGCTCTGATGGACAGTAGGGTATCTGTAGAGAGAGAGGGTGTGCTATGAAGCTATATCCCAAGCTTATATGGCTAGTCTGTAAATGGGGGTTCCAATTGGTCCCCTCTTGCTTGTTTATGTACCACATGGTTGTGGTATTGTCTGTAGCAACTTGAAGAGGTCCTGGGGTCCAAAGGTGATTTAGAGAGTTGAGTGACTTGATCAGGGCAATCATCATCTTTACATCTATGTGTTTGCATCTGCCCTTGGTGTCCCACATAGCTTACATTTTTATCTCTCCTGAAACTGCTCCCCAAGCAAAGTCTGAGACATCTGTGGTGAATGACAGCTTTGGAACAGGGAGGGAGAAGGTGAGACCTGGATTTAAGGATATTTGCTGTCTCCACCAAATTATTTCCCTTCTCTCTCACTTCAAAACTGTAATTTGAAAAGGCAAGAGATGTTGGTGCAGGGGTGAAATAGACTTCAGATGCCATTATATCTTTCTCTTGTGGGTCTTGCCAGGGGTATCATGAAAATCATAGATGTCCATTCCTAACCCTATGTAAGTGCAACCTTGACCAATGGATGGGAAATCAGAAATCTACCCCGGCTGTAGCCCCCATGTCTCTGATAGAGGCCAGAGGTAGTGCCCAATATAACATACCTCCCACATAATCTCTAGAAACTTGCTGACTAACATAGCCCCTCCTAATGAACAATTGTGATTCATATGATGCAGAGGGACATGATTGGTTTGGACTGCACAGCTAGGCTTATAAAGGCCCTAGTGGTTGTTAGCCTAGTGTATACTTATGAACCTGTAAACTGGATCTGTATAATAAGATTCCCCCCAGAAGAAGTCACATGGATCAATTAATGTGATTTTAGTTGGAAAAATCTG
>NC_056726.1:1589169787-1589257287 GCF_019279795.1 Protopterus annectens
GGTTCATTTCTCAGCTGGGGTGCCCTCTGTGCAGAGTTTGCATGACCTCCCTTTATTGACATGGCTTTCCTCCCAGAAGCACTGGTTTTCTTCCACATTCCAAAGACATGCAGGTATAGTGGACACTCTAAACTGGCCTTAAGTGTGCATGTGCATGTGCATGTGGGTGTGGGGTATGGAAGAACTACTGCAGCAGGGCTAGCTACCCAGCGGTGTAACCCTTGGCTGTAGAAGATCGTCACTGTTGAAGTGACACCCCAGCCTCATGGGAAAAAAGGGGATGTGGACGGATGGATTATTGCAAGGCTAAACAGGACAAAAGCACATAAAGCCCTGATGCATTAGGCTAAAACAAACATCCAAGACATAAATAAATTAAAATCCAGAGAATATTCAGAGTTATTTGAAGACCACAAAACATATGAGAGCTAAAGGGGATAGTTATTATCTTTAACAGGAAAATAAATGTTTGCCAAAAAATAGTAAAACGTGGCCATGGAAAATGATTTATATGGAAAGAAAGTGCATACAACATCAAGGTGGTGCTTGGTAAAAACTACTACGAATAAAGATACTCCCTCATTCTGTAGAAAAAAAAACCTCATACTCTAACTATAGACCAATAGCTATCCTTTCCCCTCTGGCTAAAATTATGGAAAAGTTTATCCATAAACAATTCTTACACTATCTTATTCAACAGAATCTTCTGGCCAGCTCCCAGCATGGATTTAGACCACAGCACAGAACCACCTTAGCCCTCCTCTCCTTTTCTAATGTCATAAATTCCATCCATAATAACAACAATCTGTCTTCTGCCCAGTTTCTCGATCTTTCCAAGGCCTTCGACATGGTTAACCACCAGCTACTCTTACTTACCCTAAATAAAATATCCCTAAATCACCATGCCATACAATGGTTTCAATCTTATCTTAGTGGAAGACAGCAGGCTGTCCTTTGGCAGGACAAACTCTCCACCCTTCTCCCCGTTATCCTTGGTGTCCCTCAAGGCTCCATATTAGGTTCTTTTCTTTTCTCTCTCATTATCAATGACCTCCACACTGTAATCCCAGACACAGCCAGTATACAATATGCCGATGACTCCACCCTGATTTGCTCAGCCTCTACCCCTACAGATCTCCTTAGTTTAACCCAGAAAACCTTTAATACAGTGGAAAACTGTATCTCTAATCAACAGCTGATATTAAACCCTAATAAAACAAAGCTATTGCTCTTCTCCCCAACTCACAAATCCCCTCAACCTTTCTTTACTATAACATCTAAGAATGGGACCATAATCTCACCAGATATGTATACCAAACTCCTGGGTGTTATAATAGACAACAACCTCAAATACGATATACATGTAAACCAAACTATTAAAATTGTTAATAAAAAACTTGGCTCCCTATACAAAAACAAACCTTTTCTCACCCCTCTAGCTAAGACTGCCATTGCCTGTACCCATCTGCTTTCAACTCTACTCTATGCCTGGCCAATACTCACTAACATGAACAAAACTGATCTCAGCAAACTCTCTAGCTGCTACAATCAAATTGCCATGTTTGCCACAGGAACTTCCTACAGGACATACCATTGTCAAAACGTAAACCTCTTAGGATGGCTAGAACTCCCTAGGCTAATTCAATATAATCAACTTACTGTAGCATTCAAGGTTAATAACCATCCAGAAAAAATGCCCCCCCTTAAAAACATTATCCATCCCTACAAAAACGCTAGGCCACTTTGTTCCACTACAAAACTTTTGGTTCAATCTGTTAAAGCTAACAACCTATCTGGAGAATCTTTGTTTGCAAATTCAGTAGGCAAAACCAGGAATTCTCTCCCATCTGACCTTACTCTGAACCCCTCCCATAATCAGTTCAAATAAAATCTAACCCAGTATTTTAAAACTCACTGGTTATGTCCTTGTCCCAACCATGACTAGAGCCTCATCTACTTCCATATCCCTGCAATTTTTTATTCAAGCGACTAACCTCTTACACTAAAAGGTTTGAAAAGAGAAACTGTAATGTCTTTGCCGATACTCTGTATATAAGCTGCACCTATGAGTTTGATAAGAAAAACTATAACATATTTGTATATATTTCTGAATATAAACTGCATTCTTCATAGGAAATGTCAGACTGTAACTTATATGTTAATAAAATATGCTTGTTCATATACTGTAACTTGCTTGTCTTTATCTCTTTGTAAATTGGGAGCTTTTCTCCCTGGGTGTCTGCTGAAAATGGACATGTATCCAATCGGACTATCCTGGTCAACAAGTAAAATAAATAATTTTCAAATGATTGGGGGGGCACCAACATTGCCAATGGGATAGACTGTATGAAGTAGATAATATCATGTCAAGTGTCATAGGCTAACTGCCCTTGTGGGCCATTTTAAGCATTGACAATTACCCCATGCGAGAATCAAACCCTACACCTTGTGTCCATAAGGTATGCACCTTAACCATTATGCCATTTTCTCACTCTTATCCTGCTGCCTCTCACTTGCCAAGTGAGAAGAAAAGTCAGAAGAGAAGAAAAGGAGAAATGGTGAATAAGAGCTGGGTAGATTTTTGGAGGCACTGTCAAAAAGAAGCACATGCACCTCTAGGAAAGAAGAGGTTCAAGGCAAGAGGATAGGCTACTTTTTATGTATGTAATTGATCTAAATTGGGTAAAGCACTGTGAGATTGAAGAAGGACATATCTTACAGCATGCCATGATTTAGTTAGCTATATCTACAAATACACATGACATGGGGTTGGGGGTTGGTATAATAGTTAAACAGGTAACCTTACAGGCACAAGGTGCAGGCTTTGATTCTCACCTTTGAAAGGGAAATTGTTTAGGCTTAAAATGGTCCCCACAGGCAGCTAGCCTTTACTTACTAATGATCCTATACAACAAGTCAGGAAAATGGAAGTGGGCCCCCTGCTAATAGCATGCAAAAGCAAAGAAAAAGAAATTTCCAGAACTAATACTAGGAGGTAATGGGGAGAACCAGACAAGCATGTATCATTATGAGATTATTTGCTGGATTGGAGTAACATCAGAAATAAAAAGTAGTTTTATGACAGAAGGAGATAAAGAAAGGTTGGGATAAAGTAAGAATTTTCAAGGAAAGATTATAATATTTATTTTATTTAACATTTGTTTACCAGGGAAGTTTGACTTAGTTTTAGCAGAACCCCAGTGAGAAATGCTGTAGCTGTATGTCTTTGCAACTTGGGAGGAAACCCACATGAATGCAGGGAGAGACATACAGGCTCTGCACAGAAACCATCCCAGCCGAAAATCGAACTGAAGAACCTCTTGCTGTGAGGTGACAACACTATTCCTGCAACACTGCATTATTCTGAGCTTATAGAACCTATAGAACTTAATACCAAAACAGGACAAATTGAGAAGGGAAATAAATATTATTTAGATGAATTAGATATAACCACAATCATGCAGGCAGAAGCAGCCTTAGTAGAGGAGACTAGATGGCACGAAGTGCAAAATAAATGCTAGTTTAATGGAAGGAAAAGAAAATGATACATTGTTAAACTTAAAGATAGCAAAGGAGATATACATGATAAACACAAGGCAATTAGACAGGCATTTCAGTTCTACTGCACTTAGCAATGCCAAGAGCAGAAAGTTACAGAATACACTAGTTACTTTGCTCTAGAACTAGATACAATAGAAGCAGGTACATTGTAAAAGGAAGAATGCAAGAAGCGTATTTCTCATCAGGAGTTTAAATCATCAGCAAAGGACAGAAATCCAGGAAAAATGCTAGAGCTGGATAGGTTCTCTCCTGAGGTAAGCTATCCCCATCAATGGAGCATGCAAAGATGGTCGCACTACCCAAACACATATAAATAGTAGAGCCTGCCAACTATCATATCATACCCTTATTAAACTTAGATGTTAAATAATTGCTAAAATATTGGCCAGGAGACTAGATAAGATTCTACTGAAACTGATACAACCTGAGCAAAACAGGTTTACACATGAAAAGCAGACAGCAGACTGCTGATATGCACCTTCAAAGTTCAAAGGGAGGAAGCAAGTGTGGTGCTATTTGGTATGCAGAAAGGGGCAAAGCATGTGTGGTGCTTACAGATGTTCAAAACACATTTTATTTAGACAACTGAGACTTTTCCTTGAAGATACTAAAAGTAGGAATATGGAAGGTTCATTTACTAGATGAATAAAGATTGTAGAGCGACCCTATACAGATTTTGCTTTGGCATACTGATCAATGGGGGAGCATCTAATATAGGCCATATTACAAAATGCATGAAACAAGGCAGTTGTCAGTCCCTAGGAATTTTTCTACAGATAACAGAGGAGCTGGCAACCATTATGTGGAGAGAGCTGTGACACTAAGGAAATAAGGTATGCTTTAGGGAATACTTCAAGTTGTTAACCTGTTCTGTTATTTTCCTTCTATTTCAACTCTCAGCATCTTCTGATTTATCCCATTTGCGTTAATTACAACTATCTTATCTCTACTCAGATTCATCCCATGTGCCTTCAGTTTTGCATTCCATTCCCCTATGCTTTGAGTCTACCTGTAATGCTATATCATCTGCATACAGCAACTTTGTTGATCTGCCCCCTTTGACCTGTTTGCTAATGAAGTCCTTCACCAGTATAAATGGCAGTGGGCTCAGAGCTCAACCCTGATGCACATCCACTCCAACTATGAACCCCTCTGTGAGACCCAGCACTGTCTGTACTTGAGTCATTGGGTCCTTATACATAACTGGCACTAATTTGACCATTGTTTTTGGGACTTCAAACCAGTACATGATTGTCTAAATCAGCTTTCTTGAGACCTTGTCCAAGGCTAGAAATTCCCAGTTGGACTCCTTCCTCATTTCTAGCTTCTTCTCAAGTTTCCTACAGACTGCTGACAGGTGGTCTATGCCTGGAATACAAGGCATCCTTGGTCCCTGTCTGAAAGAACTTTTGCATATCTGCAGAATGAACAGCATCAGAACAATGAGAACTAAGAACCTGAACTTTGCTTACAATGTAAATAGGACATGTTGGTGGGACAGATATGTAGAGAATTCCTCGTTTCTGGAATACACTTCCCATCCATGTGAAGAAGAGCCCTTCCCTGTCCCTATTCTAGCATAACCTGGACTAGTGGAAGAAAAATCAAAAATTCACCCCAGGCCTGGAACCTATGCTTTTGAAAGACAGCGGCAACCATTAAATCCTGCCCTAGCAAACATAAACCATTTACATTAATCTCTAAGGCACAGTAACTTGAGGGATACAGTTGGATTGCATGGTTAGGCTTATAAAGGCCTTAGTGGTCATTAGCCCATATGAACCTATGAACAATAATTAAATATGAACCAGGGACTTCTGATCCTTATGTGTGCAGTCAATTGTACTGCATTTTGTTGCATTGTTTGTTATGATATTCTTAAATGATTTGCATATTTATGTCTGTATATATTCAAACATGTTCTTTATTGTTTGCATACGACTAATTACAATAAAAATCATTTAAACAATAAAAATTATGACATGACTGTTCAACAGAACTATTTTATCCATGTTATTATTTGATCCTGTGGAAAACTCATAGTTTACATAAGTAATATAACCATCTTATTGCCATAATTTATTATGACTGTTCCCACACAAAATAAAACTTGTCACATTTTTTTTCAGTTTAATTTCTCCAAGTTTTTGGGGTTTCTAATGCCATGATGTGAATGGACCCCATTCCTAAGTGAGTATAATAGAAGTTCATGAAATTAGTATTGTTTCACTCTTTGATATTAGGCAAAAGTGCTCTTCACAGTACCCGCAAAGTGCCTGGAATTGATTCCTTCTGCAATTCATGAAGAGTTACATGGATTGGTAGCATCTCTAAATAAGACTATAAATTATTTTGTATGAGATCCACTGCTCCAACCAGTATTGCAGCTGTCTGGATATCATTCTTCCACATTGGCCTCATTTCTGCCTGCAAATCCTGTTTTATGACTTCATGTATCTCGGTACGCAAGATTGTGCAATCAATGGGTGTAGCAATTTCAATGCTCAATGATACGTTTGTCTTCTTTAGTGGACTACTATATCTGGTTTCCTCGCATCTACCTTTTGAACTGGTGGTAATGGGTAATCATATTTAATGTAAACTTCATCATTTTCTATAGTGTTTTGTGTCTCATGTTTTCAATGCTTCTCAGCAAATTTTATATTGTAATGTTTAGACAATCCCTGATGCAACAGTATTGACACATTATTATGCCTTTCAGTATCCATGCCCTATGACATTAGTGTATCAGACTCAGCAACAAGATGTGTGACTGTTTCTCCTGTTTTACAGAACTTGCATTTGTCTGTTTCTCCCACATGTTCAATGGAGTTTGTAAACCAATATGTACATAGTCTACTGTCCTGGGCCGCTAACATTAAACCTTCATCTTTTGCTTTAAATTCACCTCTCCTTTACTATTCCTGTGTCAAAGCCAGATCAACACAAGGTTGTTCCAGGAGGTTTCTGTTCTTGCAACTATATTTATGCCTTTTTCACATTTGTTACCGTCTCATCTTTTCCTTGTTATATTTTTTCTTTCGTTTTTTTTTTTTTGTTTGTTTGTTTTGTTTTTGGCATATTCAGTTGGTGCCTCATTTTTGTCTACTTCTGCTTTGGATTCCATTCCTATTTGACACAAATATCCATCTGCAAACTAAGCTGGAAAGTCATCGTAGATTTGTTATCTTCATATTTTAAAACTTGAATTATGTCTGGATCTGGTCAGGTCAGAAGATATGTATGCAGTCCTATGATTGCAGATCTATAAATGAAATCAGTTTTGAGGAGGCCCTTCTTAAGAACGAGGAATATAATCTTGGTATAAAATGAATTTTATATATTATTTGATAAGCATGAAGCATTTTTCTTGCTTTTCTGTCTAGCTGATCCAATACCTTTAGTGGCCAGTCAGTCACCCCCAAACTGTTAAATTAGAACAGGAAGACTAAACTGGTTTATAGCTTGGGCTTTGCTCCTAGATGTCAGGGCTGTTTTCAGTATTAATTTTAGTCTGATAAAGTGTTCCTTACTGATATTTGCTCACATGTGTTTATGTTTTATTGTCAGTCCTTCACAAATTCCAAAATATTTATATATTCCCTCCTGCTCAGGTCCCCTTATATTACATTCCTGTCACAGACTGATATTTTTCTTGTGCTGCAGTTTTCCAGCTTTAGATTTGTTTTTGCACATTTATCAAGACCAAATGACATTCTTGTATCATCTGAGAAAGTTTTGACCACTTCCATTTGTACTTTCAGCTCCTCATCTGATAAACTATACAGTTTTAAATCATCCACAAAAGGAAGATAAGTATTGGTGCTTTATTGTTGACTGGGAGCCAAATTTTAACCATGACCAAATCTGTTAAGTATTGACAGCTTGATGATTTAAGGGCAATACAAAAAGAACAGCAGTGACAAAGCGTCAGCCTGGAATATCCCCCTTTGAATTTTTATCCCTGGGATAATAATTTGTCCTTTATCATGGCCTGGCTACAAAGTGGTTTGCCATTGCTTCATGGTCACTATAATGTAATTACTGCATATATACAAATATTTCAAGCACCGGCATTAATGCCCTTCTAGCGAGCCAATATACCTATTGTTCCCATAATAAGTGTCCAGGCTGTTCTTAAAAATATCACTACTTGCTTTAATGTAATTTGGTAGTCTGTTCCATGCATCAGCTACTCTATCAGAAAACCAAATAGTACACTTCTCATTCCTACAGAATCTCTGACGTAGGTTGTCTGATGATTCTCTAGTACGTTTTGTTAATCCCAAATATTCCCAGAGGTAGTTGTCACTAAATTAAAAACGATCAGGAACACAATGAGAGAAGGCTCGAACTGTAAAATGATTTAATATTTCCACACAAGTGAAATTAGCGCTTTCGGCGGATAAAATAACCCACCTTCATCAGATTACACAGCTGAACATGAAGAACTTATTTATACAACAATACATGTAGTATGTCCAATTACCTTAAAGTGCATTATTCAAACAATTAGGTTACCATAGCGACCTTAAAGTAAGATCGCTACCTGCATGATTTTACTTGCGCTGCTATCAGCTATGAAAATACATACTATAAAAACACCAAATATTTAAAATGTAAATGCATATCTTGCTTATTACTAAACAATTAACCAGAATCTCTTCCCTTGCATTACGGCAGGATATTTACGTATTTACAAATACGGAAATTAATGCAAAAGGTAGATAATCCCTTAAAAATAAAAAATAAAAACCATATATATGGCCCTGCACTTTATCAACCTCAAAGGTTTCAAAAGTGTGAATGTCTGTTATATCATTATATTGTAAATAGTACTATAATAGCACTTATTATATAAAAACTAATACTATTATACATACATACCTAAATAAATCTGAACATTATATCAAAAAATCACCCTATTACTAAACAGTTCTTACCCTTACTGCTATAAAACAATGTTAATATGACACATAAATATACCGTTAAATAAATGAAACATTGATGTTATTGGCATATTCAAACAGCCTAAATTTCATGTTAAAGCCCACAAGTTCATTCTTCTATTTATGTGAAAGCCAAAACATTATGTTCACAATCATAACATGTATTATATATTATTATGTCTACCTATTATAGGCTAGCCACTTCAGCACACATTTAATAGAGAGAGCCTCGTTAATACCTGGTATAACTTGTGCCCTAGTGCGAATTTGCCAACATAATTCGTCAATTTCCAGGCGAACTTGCCAAGGTCCCCCTCTAATATCTTGTTTCCTTTGCTGCAAGATAATAAACTTAAAAGAATGTCCACTATTTTCAACTACATGCCGAGCTAGAGCATTATTCTGATCCTGTTTGGAAACCGCGTTCATATGCTCGTAGATCCTGATTTTTAATTTACGCTCGGTTTTTCCTATGTAAAAAGCTTTACATAGATTACATAGGGCAGCATAGACCACTGATTTTGTTTCACAATTAAAGTGGCCATTAATCTTATATTCCATGTCATTAATATTGCAAGTGGTACCAATCTTTATATGCGTACACTGACTGCATGTACCACATCTATGCATTCCTAATGGACAGTTAGACATCCTTTTTTGTTTCGTTTTTTCCATAATGCATTTGAGGTTGTCCCCCCTCCTATATGTTATTTTAGGTTTATCACCAAGAAGGGCTACTAATCCTTTATCGTGCTTAACAACCTCCCAATTTTTATTAATAATTTCCCTTATCTGTTGAAAATCCATAGAATATGTATGAAGGAAACTACAACAGAAGTTAGGTTTAGGTAGATTAAATGTGAATGTCTCTACCTCTAAACTTGAAATTTCAGGATTAACATCCAAATTATTGATTTTTATAGCGGGAAGCAGGGGTGAAAAATACCCCCCCTCCCGTTTGTTAGTAACTTCTAGTGCGATATTATTGACTAGACATGGAGGATACCCCCTAGATATGAACATAGCTGTCAATTTTTCACGTTCTATTTGAAAATCGTTATCATCCGTCACCATCCGTGCTGCCCTGACCAGTTGGCTCTTAATAACTGATCTTTTTTGATGGTACGGATGGTTACTTGAAAAATGTAACAGTGAGTTAGAATATGTGGGCTTTTTATATATAGTACTTTTGAATCTGTTGTTGGTAATATCCTTTGTTAAAAGAACATCCAGATAATTCATTTCAGAGTCAGACACTGAATATGTAAAACTGAGAAATTCAGTCATACTTGTCATGTTGTCAATAAACTGTGGGATAATTGATTTATCTCCCTTCCAAATACAGAAAATGTCATCCTGATACCTTGTGTAAAAGGAGACATGTTGTTGAAAAATATCATCCTTGAACAAAAACTCATCCTCCCAGTAAGTCATCACTGCATTCGCGAATGAGCCCCCACAAGGGGAGCCCATCGCCACACCTGATGTTTGTAGGTAAAAATTACCTTCAAAGGTAAAAAAATTGTTCTTTAACACTAATTCAAGGAGAGTTTCAACAGTATAGATGGTATCATCCGATATTTTTCTGACTGACAAGAACTCCCTGACCCATGATAGGCCTAGATCCTGGGGGATGACCGTATAAAGGTCTTTAACATCTATTGTTAAAAACACTGAATCAACGGCATATGTTTGATTGCTAATATCCCTCAAGAAAGACCAAGAGTCTTTGCAAATGTGCTTGACTGCCCCTATAAGAGGCTTCAAAATACTATCCACATACTTAGCGCAAGCATATGCAATGGAACCTCTTCCATCAATGATAGGTCTGAACGGTGGGGCCTGTAATCGCTTATGTAGCTTAGGTGCACCAAAAAATGCAGGGATTCTAGGTGCCGACATCTCCAAATAATGGAAAACGTCCGAATCAATAAACCCCTCCAAAAACAGATCATTAAGAATGCCATATATTTTTCTATATGCACCATGAATTTCATTTAATGATACCTGGTCATAAGCCGTGGTATCAAGGTGTTCCATCATGTATTCGACATATTTATATTGATCCATTAAGACCACACCCCCACCTTTGTCCGGTCTCATGACACGGACATTACAATCCTGCAGTAGGTGTAAAAAGTCCCATTCAAGTCTTGACATGTTGTTACCACCTCTAACCCTGCTATATGTGACATGGTTTTTGATAGCCCACAAATCTAATTCACACATTTTTTCAAAGGTTGATAAAATGGGATGTAACAGTGGGTTATAAGAACTTGACACTTTTATGCTATTAATAACCTGAGTGTTATTCCCCATTAGAAAATTCAAATTTAATTTTCTAACATAAATTTTTAGATCAATTATAGTCCTGGTTATGTCCATATGACGAGCAGGAACAAACGTTAGATCCTTAGAAAAAAAATCAACCATGTCCTGTTGTATGTCCAATAAGGTATAATTGTACAGGACAAAGTCACTATAAGAACTTCTTAGAAGGATGGGGTCAATACCAAAATCAAGATTCATGGTCATCTCCTCCTCCCCCGTCTTTTGTTCCTCGCATTGTTCTGCCTCTGTGTTTGAGGGGGGTTTTTCTTCTTGGAATTGTTCACCAAGTGAAAACCCTGATTGTTCTGGTCTACCTCATCTTCCATAATAATATTCTGTTGGTTAAAGTTCATTGATACAGCTGCTTGTGCATGTCCCTGGTTAGGGACCTGAACATTACCATTGCCACTATTATTGTTGTTAAATCTGGGGCTCCTTCTTGGCCCATGTCTTTGTTCAGTAGGATAATTACTATTACTGAAATTGTTATTATTTAACCTTTGGTTTGGTTCCCCAATGTTAACGGGTTGATCCAGAGCCCCTTCAGGAACCATTGTTGATGCTTTGGGAGGTTTAGGATAGGCACATTTATTGCTGTAATCAGTTATGTCCCTTGTTAGTTTCTTTTTCTTTATGGCCAAAAGTTTTTCCATGCTCGCTTCAATACTTGTATAGATACGACAATATTCATATTTATATCGAAAAAACTCTCTATCCGATATAATACATTGTTCTAAATTTTCAAGCTCCTCCATTAGAGTTACTATATCTTTAGAATAATATGCTATGAGTGCTTGTAGGAACTCAGTACTTTGTCGATCGAACAAGTCTAAAAGTTCTTGGTAAAAAGGAGAACTATCCAAAAGACCAGCAGGAAATCGCCATTGGCGCAGGCCCTTGGGAATAACCTTGTTCCTAATACACTCAGTTAAATATGAAACCTCCAGTTGTAATTTTTTGCATCTATATAACTTATTGTCAAATAAGTCAATTTTTTCTGATAAGGTACCATTATTTGGAATTCCTCCTGGAATAGGCAAAACATGCGGATGGAACTCCTGACTGAAGAAATTGTTATTAGACAAAAAGTTCGCCATGATGGGAATCCCCTGCTTATTTGGGATTCCCTCAGTATTATCAGTTGAACGCATATTAATGTTATTATTACCTGGTTGCACTTCGCTGGTTTCAAATGGAAGACCTCGATCGCCAGGTACAAAAAGTCTGTTGCTGCTACTTGGTAAACCAGCATCCGTATTGCGAAGCCCTGGGGACTGCTGCCCGTTCGGTGGAGTTATAGAGCTTCCGTTAACCATAGTAAATCCAGGCAGTGGAAAGTTGTTACCGGTTCTTAAAACCGGCAACGCCATGGCATCTACTTTCTGTGTTAAGGCGTCTACCCTGCCGAGTAGAGCCTCAACAAGTGCTGTTAAGCTGCAACTAGAGTTGCCGCTAGAATCATTCTCTTCATCCCGCTGCGTGAAAAGTGGTGGAGAAGCCTTTCCGGTTCCGGTCGCCATCAACGTACTCTACACCAAACACACCAGATAAACTGTTTAAAACCAAAAACGATCAGGAACACAATGAGAGAAGGCTCGAACTGTAAAATGATTTAATATTTCCACACAAGTGAAATTAGCGCTTTCGGCGGATAAAATAACCCACCTTCATCAGATTACACAACTGAACATGAAGAACTTATTTATACAACAATACATGTAGTATGTCCAATTACCTTAAAGTGCATTATTCAAACAATTAGGTTACCATAGCGACCTTAAAGTAAGATCGCTACCTGCATGATTTTACTTGCGCTGCTATCAGCTATGAAAATACATACTATAAAAACACCAAATATTTAAAATGTAAATGCATATCTTGCTTATTACTAAACAATTAACCAGAATCTCTTCCCTTGCATTATGGCAGGATATTTACGTATTTACAAATACGGAAATTAATGCAAAAGGTAGATAATCCCTTAAAAAATAAAAAATAAAAACCATATATATGGCCATGTGGCGATGGGCTCCCCTTGTGGGGGCTCATTCGCGAATGCAGTGATGACTTACTGGGAGGATGAGTTTCTGTTCAAGGATGATATTTTTCAACAACATGTCTCCTTTTACACAAGGTATCAGGATGACATTTTCTGTATTTGGAAGGGAGATAAATCAATTATCCCACAGTTTATTGACAACATGACAAGTATGACTGAATTTCTCAGTTTTACATATTCAGTGTCTGACTCTGAAATGAATTATCTGGATGTTCTTTTAACAAAGGATATTACCAACAACAGATTCAAAAGTACTATATATAGAAAGCCCACATATTCTAACTCACTGTTACATTTTTCAAGTAACCATCCGTACCATCAAAAAAGATCAGTTATTAAGAGCCAACTGGTCAGGGCAGCACAGATGGTGACGGATGATAACGATTTTCAAATAGAACGTGAAAAATTGACAGCTATGTTCATATCTAGGGGGTATCCTCCATGTCTAGTCAATAATATCGCACTAGAAGTTACTAACAAACGGGAGGGGGGGTATTTTTCACCCCTGCTTCCCGCTATAAAAATCAATAATTTGGATGTTAATCCTGAAATTTCAAGTTTAGAGGTAGAGACATTCACATTTAATCTACCTAAACCTAACTTCTGTTGTAGTTTCCTTCATACATATTCTATGGATTTTCAACAGATAAGGGAAATTATTAATAAAAATTGGGAGGTTGTTAAGCACGATAAAGGATTAGTAGCCCTTCTTGGTGATAAACCTAAAATAACATATAGGAGGGGGGACAACCTCAAATGCATTATGGAAAAAACGAAACAAAAAAGGATGTCTAACTGTCCATTAGGAATGCATAGATGTGGTACATGCAGTCAGTGTACGCATATAAAGATTGGTACCACTTGCAATATTAATGACATGGAATATAAGATTAATGGCCACTTTAATTGTGAAACAAAATCAGTGGTCTATGCTGCCCTATGTAATCTATGTAAAGCTTTTTACATAGGAAAAACCGAGCGTAAATTAAAAATCAGGATCTACGAGCATATGAACGCGGTTTCCAAACAGGATCAGAATAATGCTCTAGCTCGGCATGTAGTTGAAAATAGTGGACATTCTTTTAAGTGTATTATCTTGCAGCAAAGGAAACAAGATATTAGAGGGGACCTTGGCAAGTTCGCCTGAAATTGACGAATTATGTTGGCAAATTCGCACTAGGGCACAAGTTATACCAGGTATTAAGGCTCTCTCTATTAAATGTGTGCTGAAGTGGCTAGCCTATAATAGGTAGACATAATAATATATAATACATGTTATGATTGTGAACATAATGTTTTGGCTTTCACATAAATAGAAGAATGAACTTGTGGGCTTTAACATGAAATTTAGGCTGTTTGAATATGCCAATAACATCAATGTTTCATTTATTTAACGGTATATTTATGTGTCATATTAACATTGTTTTATAGCAGTAAGGGTAAGAACTGTTTAGTAATAGGGTGATTTTTTGATATAATGTTCAGATTTATTTAGGTATGTATGTATAATAGTATTAGTTTTTATATAATAAGTGCTATTATAGTACTATTTACAATATAATGATATAACAGACATTCACACTTTTGAAACCTTTGAGGTTGATAAAGTGCAGGGCCATATATATGGTTTTTATTTTTTATTTTTTAAGGGATTATCTACCTTTTGCATTAATTTCCGTATTTGTAAATACGTAAATATCCTGCCATAATGCAAGGGAAGAGATTCTGGTTAATTGTTTAGTAATAAGCAAGATATGCATTTACATTTTAAATATTTGGTGTTTTTATAGTATGTATTTTCATAGCTGATAGCAGCGCAAGTAAAATCATGCAGGTAGCGATCTTACTTTAAGGTCGCTATGGTAACCTAATTGTTTGAATAATGCACTTTAAGGTAATTGGACATACTACATGTATTGTTGTATAAATAAGTTCTTCATGTTCAGCTGTGTAATCTGATGAAGGTGGGTTATTTTATCCGCCGAAAGCGCTAATTTCACTTGTGTGGAAATATTAAATCATTTTACAGTTCGAGCCTTCTCTCATTGTGTTCCTGATCGTTTTTGGTTTTAAACAGTTTATCTGGTGTGTTTGGTGTAGAGTTGTCACTAAATTCCCTATATACCTGATGAAGATCTCCTCTTAGATATCTGTAAGATACACTGTACAAGTTCAGATATTTTGGTCTTTCATAATAACTTAAATTTTCCCATCCATGGATACCTTTAGTACATTTCTGTTGCACTCTTTCCAGTTTGCTCATGCTTGTTTTCCTATAGGGTTTTCATATTGTTATTTCATACTCAAGCTTGGGTCTAATGTAACTAACAAACACTGACTTCATTATTTTTGATTTCCTAGACTTTATAAATCTTTTTATACAACCTATAGTTCTATAACTATCATTAACCAATTGGCTGAGATGATTAGAAAAACTCATACCTGAATCTACCAATATACTCAGGTGTTTAAATGAGTCTACAGTTTCAATCACTGTGTGCTATATTAAATATTCGCCTTTCAATTTATGCCTACCAGATCTCATATGCTTAGTTTTTGATGTATTTATCAGCATATTATTCTCTTGTGCCCAAACAGATAATTTAGTCAAGTTATTTTACAGGTAATCAGTTTACCAAATTTCAGATTATCTACATATAGACTATAGAACACTTCAGATGAAAAAGTTAAGTTTGAAAGATACAGTCTAAACAAGTAAGGACCTAGGGCAGAGCCCTGTGGGACACCCTGACTGTAACCAAGGATTTTGCCTGTCCAGCCACTGTATGATACTTGCCATGTCCTACTTGTAAGCCATACAGCTATCCATTTTATCAAGAATACACCAATACCTAGTTGTACTAATTTATTGATCGTGTTATGTGTATGACCTTGTCAAATGCTAAAGTTAAATCTATACAAATTACATCACAGTGTAATTTTTCATATTGTTATAGAACATCATGTTACAGGTGGTAATTGATCTATTTTCAACATATGCATGCTGATATATAGTTTCAAGTCACAACCTATCCAGTTCTGACAATAACTTATCCAGTATTACCTTCTCCATCATTTTTCCACAACATGAAAGCAGACGTAAGGGTCTATATGATTCTGGGTTTGTCCTACTCTCCTTTCCCTTAAAAACAGGTTTAATAAGCATACGTTTCCAATCTTGAGGAATCTCCCCATATTTATATGACCTAGTGAATAATAGATATGATGCTGTAAGTTCTTGCTGAAGTGTTCTCTGGTCATTGTTATTAATTCCGTCTCCTCCCTGTGCTTTGTTTGGATCCAGTTTGTGCAATTATTTTTCAATATAATTTAATTTGATTCTAGTATCTGGGGTTACCTGGATGTCACTAGGACAACTTACCACCCCTTTTGTGGAGCCAAACTGTTTTGCATAAGATTTTGTAAATATATCTATAATCTGTTGTATCTGAAAATAAATTTTAGAATCTGCATACAGTTTATCAGTTTGTGTGTCTTTACTCCTTCCACAACTTATGTATCTACAAAAAGTTTCCTATTATGCTCAATATCTTTATATAAATTTTCTTCAATTTTTTTCTTGATCTTGTCTCACACTATGCTTAATCTGTTTGTCCAGTTTGTTTATTTCAGTTTTCAAAGTTGTAGTTCAACCTCTCTTCCATTTCTTATATTTTTTGCCTCTCACCTTAATCAGATATCTTGTTCTTATGGAAATATATTGATCTATGTAGGGTGTATCTTATATATCTGTAAGCACTGCTTTATCCTAGAATGTGGGATACTGTCAAATGCATTTTTTTTTTGCAATCTATCCAAGCCATGTCTAGATTCTTTCCCTTTCTACAATTCTCCATTATGACTTTATTTAATAAGAAATAATCCTTTGTTCTACATGACTTTCTTTTGATACCTTTTTGTTGTATTGCCATAATTATTTTTTTTTTCTAAATGGCTATAACTCTGTCTGCATCGGTTCCAGTATATAGTTAATACATTGCTGGAAGGCAAGATATCGGTCTATAGTTTTTAGGATAGCTTGCAGTTTCACTTTTAAGGAGGAGCATAGCCTTTCCTGACTGGCTGGTATAAGTTCGGGGTGCACATATAATAGTTCTCACTCAGGGCTAAATCTTCATGTCAATACGTTTTGTCAGAAGTTAGGTATTACATCTGGGACTGGGGGATTCCAATTAGGAGATTTTCATAATTTTGTTTTAGTTTCTCTGACCATTCCTTCATCCCATTTCATATCCTGTACATTTGAACTTCTTATTCTTTCTTTTAATTCTTCTATCCATTCAGCATCTTTGTTATGTTCCACAGGATCTTCATAGATATTTCTCCAAAATGTATCTATTTTCTTCTTTTTTTGTGGTGTTTCTATTTCTTTTGCTTTATTCCCAGTTCTGTATAAAACTTTTCAGGTCATCAATAAATTGCTTATTTTGTACTTTTCCTTTATATTTTTCTGCATATGTTCTAGGTTTTTTACCTGTGCTGATATCTTTAGTTTATTATTTAAAGTAGTGTATGATAGATCCTGGTCTGTTCTAATACTTTATGTATTTTTGTTGATCTGTTCCCTCTTCTATACTCTTATAACAGTGACACTTCTTGTCTTAATAAGTTTATAGATTTCTCTATTTGATACTTCCATAATGGCATCTGATTTCTTCCCTTCTTTTCCCTTATTACCCTATATTTTTGTGGTAAGACTTTAGTGTTAATTTAGCTTCACAGTAATAAATCCTATTTACTTCTGTTTTATCACATGAATTTCTGTTAATAGTTTTGATTACTGTGTTCATTTATTTAATCAAATATCTAACATTTGGACTCAAACTGACTTTCTGCAATCTATTTCTTTCTTTGACCTTAATATATCTATCCATCTCTGTTAAATCAAACAACTCTTCCCTAATGTGATTTTCATCTAAAATGAGGACACATTTCTTTGCTGTCTGTTTCCTGCGGGCATTCTACAGAAAGTTCCAGAATATCTTTCTATGATATGTTCTCTTAAACTACATCCTCTGTTGCTCCTTCATATGGGAACTCACTGATCTTTCCCTCCACAACATTTACTGTATCAGAGTTATCACTGTTTCATCCTCCTTCACTTGCTGTGCAACTCCAACTGAATTTTTGTACTTGTTTCCTATTAAAGGCTTCAGGGTATCTTCATGTGGAAAGTGATTAGATCCATCTTGTTCTACCTGTTTCACCTTAATTTGGGAACTCATTGCTGCATCATGCTGTAAAGTTACAAAAGACAGGTTTTCTACAGTAAATCATTCACTTCACAGGTAATCTGACCTCAATTTGTATTTCTCTTGCTTTTCCATTACTAATCTGTTTTTCACTTTCCCCCTTTATATTCTTATTTTTTTTAATTGTGAAATTATAATATCCAGATGCCTTTGCCTGTTTTCCCTTCAAATACCTTTGGTGCTGTTTTTTTTTTTTGTGTATTGATTGGTTTTGCTTTCTCTTTTGCATAAATATTGTACAATATTAAATCACTTTTTCTTTCCCATGTCCATATTTTTCCATCAGATGTCTCCCAAACTGACCTGTTTCTCCTTCCTTTGGTGACTCATTGTCCTATCATGCTGTGACAAAATCTCTGTTAGAAATTCTATACTAAATCCTTCACTAAACATATATTCAATAACTTCAGCTTCTATTTGTTTAGCTGATACTTTACTAATCTTCTGTTCTACTTCCCTCTTTGTTTTCTTATTTTTTAATATTGTGAAATTTTCCATATCTGGATGCCTTTGCCTGTATGTCTCTTCAATATATGGGTGGATATTCAGGTGTGCTTTTTGATTGATTAGTTTGTTTTTTTCCTTTGCATTAATATTGCAATTTATCAGAGATCTCTTTCTTTGCCATGTCCTTGTTTCTTTTTATACCTTTCAAAAACCTGTATGTTGTGTTCTTTAAATTTTCATACTTCCTTGGTCTGTTATTTTTTCCAAATGGTCCAAAATTTCTTGATCCATATAGGGCAGGATTCACAAAGGCTTGCACGGAGTGTAAGAGACGTGCAATACTCCATGCAAGCCTCGCGATCCAGGAACAGCCCAAAACTCCGTGTAAGAGACCAGCTAAAACGTCTCTTACACGGACTGGGTGTGGACATGCTAAATACCTCACTTGCATCCGAAAGGTATGTAAATGAGGTATATTAGCGATCCACGAAGCAGAAAGCAGTCCGTGTAGGAGACATTTTAGCTGCAGAAATGTATTCAGTTGACAACTGAGTACATTTCTGCAAAATCCACAACGGAGCGATGTCAGCTCCAAAAAAAGGATGCATATGATACAGGCAGCATGCCAATGGCCAAATATGTGGCCATTGGCAAGATAACCCGATTTAAAAATATTAAAAATATGTTTTTTTTTCCGGCAATCGCCGATGTTTAAACCCAGCGCAGCCCCGCGCAAATGGGCTGCGCTGTATTAAACCATAAAAAAGAAGGTTATAAACCCACAAATGTGGGTTTCATGCAATACATGGAATGACAATGCAGGGACCAGCAGACCAAAACCAACATGGCCACCGTGTAGTCGTTGCTAAGGGGGGAAGCAGAGTCTAAGACATGTAACTAAGCATTAGTAGGCAATCTCATGTAAATGAGGGTTAGGATACTGAATCTCACAGTCACATAGCAAATGAGCACAGTCTGAGTAGTGTAAGAGATACAAAAGGGGGAGGAATAGAGTAGGAGATAGGTGACATCACAGGGGGGAATGGTAGAAAGAAATGCAGTTCATTGGAGGTCAGTGTAACATGACAGATGACAGGCACAGATCATGGAAAGAGGTGTGCCACTAGATAAGTCATGGAAAGTCAAGAAATGGAAGGTGTACACTGTTACCTACACCAAAGTTTCTTGCTGGCCGTGCATGCGCACGTGTGCACGCCATGAAGCGTGAGTAAGGCAGTGTGCATGCGTGTAAGGCAGTGTGAGCATGTGGGAGCGTGTTGGGAGATGTTTAACACTGTTTGTGCGGGCGTGCACGCGTGTAAGGCAGTCTGAGTATGTTGGAGGCTGTTGGCAGACGTGTAACGGTGTTTGCGCGGGTGTACACGCGTTTAAACCCGAATAAGTAGATTCTTAACCGTGTAAGCACGTGTGCACGCGTGTAAGCCACTGTGAGCGTGTTTCAGATAGTATGCAAGTTGCTCCCCCCTTAGGAAACAGAGAGGAAAAAGGAAGCAACACAATTAATAGGAAGCTAGCAGGGATAACTGCTGAAGCTAGCAGGTGAAAACAATTAGAAGCAGGCAATTACACAGGCAGAATAGTAGCCCAGCCCAGCACTTAAAACTCTGCAAACAGTAGTGCAGGATGTTTCCATTAAGAGACACTGCAAGACAGGAGTAAGCTAATAGAAGTGAAAACTGAAAAAGCTTCACTCAGAGCAGAAATGTTAGGGGCTGCCATAGCTGTCATAATGAGACATAGGCGACTTGCTGAGGGTGGTGACAATGCAGATGGTGCCAGACAACCCACAGTGAGGAGACGGAGAAGAGTGTACAGGCCTAGGGTCACCTACCACGGGTTACATGAGCTGGAGATAGTAGAGCACTATAGAGTGGACAGAGAGCTCCTGCAGCAGATTGTTGAGCTGTGCAGGCCACGCCTCACACACAGAACCAACAGAGGGGAACCCATCCCAGTGGAAATCAAGGTATGTGTTGGCCTAAGAATACTAGCAACAGGTACCTTCCAGAGACCAACTGGCGATTTGATGGGGATATCACAGGCATCAGCCTCCAGGGTACTACATCAGTTCCTGGATGCCATGTCAGCACATGTCGGTGATCATGTATATTTCCCCAATGCCCGTGAGGTATTGGCCAGCAATATGCGTCTCTTCCAGCAAATAGCGGAATACCCTGAGGTACTGGGTGCTATAGACTGCACACACATATGCATCAAAGCACCAGCAGGTGAGCGGGGTAGGGCCTACATTAACCGCAAGGGCTTCCCCTCCATCAACTGCCAGGTCGTGTGTGATGCCCAGGGCATAATAATGAATGTGTGTGCTGACTGCCCTGGGAGTTATCACGATTCCCACATCTGGCATTTGACGCAGCTGTACCAGACATTTGCCAATGGGGACATCCCACACGGACACCTAGTGGGGGATGCAGGTTATGCACTGGAGCCGTGGCTGATGACACCCATCAGAAACGCACACACACCTGAATAGGAATGCCATAATGAGGCACACGCACAAACACGTAATGTGATAGAGCGTGTGTTTGGGCTGCTCAAGTCACGGTTCCGGTGTCTGGACACATCTGGTGGAGCCTTGCAGTACACACCAACTACATGTACCCAAATTGTCATGGTATGCGCTATGCTACATAATATGATCTTGCGAAAACAGCTGCAGCAGGACCAGCATACCAGGTCACACCTCATACTGTGCTGTACAGCCGCAAAACATGGAACAAGCTACAAAAGGAGGGTGACTAGCAAGAAATGGCAAGGATAACCACACCCCCATGTTGGTACCACAACAAGAAGCAGCATGGAGTAGCCATGGTCAAATACCAATGGCTAAAACTGCCTCGCAGTAGATAGCCTGCTGCAGACCACTGTCCTAATACCAGGAACATCACCTGGCCTATGTCGGAATACATGAATATATCAAGCCCCCCAAACCACATTATATTGCTCGACTGAAAATACCCAGACATACACTGGTAGCATCATACTAGCACCAACACAGCAGGGGAAAATTACCCAGATTCCATAAACCAAACTGCCCAGGAACAATGTACTACCCCCACAAGAGGGGTAAGCATACTGGATGTGATAATCAGCAACATGTGTACTGGATGGCAAGATGAGAAGTGTACCCCTCACTGGTAAGACAAGACCATAGAGTAAGCACACTGGAAGTACACACCCGACCTTAGTCCCTGGCCAGAATACCACAGTGAAAAACATTTGTAAAGTATAGGTTGCAGCCCTCAAAACTGATGTTGAATCCACAAAAGGCCCTGTGCAAGTGCAGAACATGGGACACACCACAGAACATGTTATACAGGCATTCCATGAACACAGCCAGGAATGCTTGGAGTATGCAATCACAAATAACAACAACACACAATGCCATACACGCAGACATCTGGCATGCTGGGCTCCAGCCATTACCAAACCATGCAAGAGAATGAGGAAGATACCACATGATAGAGCAAACATAAAAAGGGAAGTAATCACTGACCAGTAGTATGGCAACAACATATGTCCACACATACAATCCACTAAGTCCAGCCACAACAAGTATAACCTATGAATCCAGAGGCAATGTGACGCCAGTACCAAGTACACAGACAACCACAACACCCCGAATAAATACAAACATATGTGATAGATGCATCCATGTATCCAAAGCAGAGGTTGAGCTCCAACAAGCCAGTACTGTCAACACTAGTCAGGAGGAGAAGGTAACCACATACACCACGAACCCAGTCCCACATAGACCTACCACAACTGTAAACCAAACACATAAACACAGACAAATATTCCCGGAGGCCTCAATTACAAACACACCACACCAACAGATGCCTCCAAAGTAGATCACAAGCAACCACGACCTTCAAACATAGCACATGCAACGAATAGTATAAAGCTGGTGTGCCAAACAGTCACAGGCCCGAAGGAGAAACAAATGCCTGATACAGTCGTAAAAGGTGTCTGTATAGGCAGAAACACAGCTGTCCCACTCACCAGACCGAACAAGGGAAAGGGTAGAGTAAGCTGCTTGTAGGTAGCCACAAAATGCCACGTAACACAAGTACGCAGGTCACCCCAAAGCAAGCAGGAATATGATGCACTCAATGTCCATGCTGGGGTGAATTACCTGAGATGTACCTCCCTGGTCAACAACAAATGAGACATGTATGGTCCCTCTGAGTATGTACCCCAGGGTGGGATGACACTGGCTGTGTGCAGCATCCAACCCTCACCAAGAATGATGCCACAGTACAAACACAGAATGCTCATGTTTAACAGCTGGCACAGTTACAGCTGTCAGTCCAAGAGGGTGTAATGTGTGTCCGCTTGAGATGTCAAGCATGACAAGCCATGCTGCTGTTACAGGGGTGGCTGTCAGCTGTTACCTGTGTGCATCTGGATACTGGATAAAGCCTTTGCCGCCTCCATAGAGCCGTATGTGGGCAAGGCCAAAAAGACTACCCACCACCCTAGAAAACATAAGTGGTAGGAAACATAAGGGTAATGCTGCCCAATGCCAGATGTGTAAACTGCAATATGCATGCCCCTGAGGCACTTCCCATTATGGAGAACATTGATGCCTGTCCAGTGACAGAAGCCTGCTGCAGGCCTAGTGATACCACACCAGCACTACTAGGTTATACCACATACCATGTGTTATGGCCCCAACACCTGCACCAAGACATCAAAGGAGGGGGAGTATCCATATGCAGCACAGACACCCATATAGCCAGGTAACTGACAATGCACAAAGCAGCGGACACCACCCATGTGCACATAACTGTAGTCAAAACTGCTGTATAGTCTGTAGCATGCGACAGACCACACTCTCACACACAAGAACTCCACCCAGACATCCGAAGACACAGGACAGTATGGATGTCCCACCAAATACCAGACAAGGTACACAAAGTACCACATAGGTGTCAAACCATTATGTATGCAAGGAGTCATCAGGGACCTAGGGACACAGGTCGACATTAATCTGTCATGTGACAGCCACAATGCCAATGTGGCTATGAAGACCGTTGATACTGGACACCATATCATGAAAGGATTCACACCAACATCAACAGGGGTCACTGTGCTGCTGTACTGTCCCCTTATCAGACCCATAATCCAGTACAGTGACTCATATGGGATGTACCATACATGACACCTGCAGCGGTTTGGAAGACCTCATAGTTACCCCACCAACAGGATAAAGGGTGCGAAATATATGTCATATGCTGCCTGGCTGTAGACACCCCAGCTGACTGCAGTCACACACTGCCTACACAGAGGCATTGTATGTCTGTTGTACCAGGCCATGTCCAACACAGGAGTAATGGACATGCTACACCACAGGAAATCAAAGCCATTGGAGCTGTGAGAGTCACAGATGTCAACCTCAACACATAATGAAATAAGATGTGCTGGAGGGACAGATACATAACCCATATGCTCCCCACACCCAGAAACAGGATCCCAATCCATGGTAGGCAGAGCCCCTCACTGACACCCCTCAACAGGAATATTGCCAAGTGGATGGATGACCGTACATGTATACTGGGGGTCCCCACTGTGTCACAACCAGACAGAGGCACAGTGAAGAACCTCATAAATGGCCATAAGTGAACATAGCAAGGGGTGGCGAAAGACACACACACTCTAGCTAGGCTTACCAATGGCCTAGGGTGTCTAGCCTACTATGAACCCATGAACCTATGAAGATACAACACGTACAGGACACTAAGGATAATCACAAGGCTTACCCAACTGATGGTAGGAACCATGTTGGGCATCCACAGATATGCTCCGAATCACACAGATATTACAAACAACATACCAAACACACACACATATTGCTAACATACAACCTGTCAGGTGCAGTGCAAACCCCCCCGAGTGCAAGATACCTATCCCTGCAGATGGTACTCTGACATTGCAGATGCTGAGGTAACAGCCCTCATCTGCAAAGCAGAACACACAGCAACAAGGTATGTGACGGTGTCCTGTGCTGAGGCCAACATGGACCCCAAGAGTAATGGAATGCAAAATCACACTACTGGCCAATGTCAGCCTTACCACAGGGTATGTACCCAAAGAGCAGTGTACAACAACAGTGGTCCATCACAACAAAGGGGTTGCCTGAATGGATACTCCAAACTAACACCCCAGGATCCTGACAAGCTTGTTCTGCACAGCTATGGAAAGGATCAGTATGTACCGCAGACAGAAGGCTAATGTGGACCTACTGATACGGACCAAACACACTGTGGCTGTTGTAACTGCAGAACCGGCCCCTAAACATGTCTGACCCATTTGAAGCAGTCATTAAGGTCAGTGATGAGGGCTATGTGGTCCGCACAGCGTAGCTGGACCGTGCACATGCTTCTAGACCATACCGTACGTGTTCAGTATGGATATGTTCACCAGCTTAAATATACACCCCTATGTCAGTAGAGGGGTTGCAAAGCAGACCAAGGACAGAACTGACATGGTCAGACATGCTGCATCCATGCCAGACTACAAAGCGGATATGAGTGGCATCCCACAAGGCCTGGTCTTGGCCCCACCATCCCCGTTCTGTATACATGTCCCATAGGTATAGGCCAACATGGAAGGACTGTGACTGAGCATGTATGCAGAGGAGTACAAACAGCCCACTGTATCCGACCCCCAGCTGACACAAGCAACTCACAAAAGAGCCACCTACAAACAGACAACTGTAGCCATAGCCATGTCGGCAAGCTAATCGCAGAACTGTGTATAGACAACCACTGTGGATATACAGTAAGTGCCCACAAATTACCACACAGGTGTTAACCCATGAGGCACCTAACATGTAATGTGAGACCTGGGTACAAAAGGTGATAAATAACCTGCACTGGACAAACATGTGTCTGTAGTGTTTGCAGAAACATGTACCATATACCCACCCAAACATGAAGGCTGGCAGATGTAGATAAAGGGAACTCACTCTGGCTCTGCAGCCATCCTCCAACAGCATCAAAACTGACTACAATAGCCCCTGTGGGACATACTGCAGCAGACACCTCCAACAACTGTAAAGTCCACAACAGTACCCCACCAGGGGTAGCAAAGAGCCTGAACAGATGCCATGTGTTGCCTGAGTAAACAAACTGCAGCCCCACACACTGCCATCCTTCCCGGCTACAGGAAAGCTGTGCCTGATGTATGATGCCATGTCCAACCTGGAATGAATGATCATGTTGCACCTTGTACAATCTGAATGGCAGTGAGCTATGCACATGAGAGACCTGAACCCCAGCACTGACATACACAGGACAAGCTGTACAGAATGATCCATAACACAGAAGGCACCCCCACACTTCAGTAAACTCCTGGTACAGGTCAGCCAGAGTGCCACATATCGACACCCCTCAAGAGGCATCCTGATGAGTGTATGGGAGATGGTAGGCTACCCTGGGTATCACTGTTATGTCAGAGGTAGACAGAGGCACAGTATACCAACCATGACATATGTAATGGCAAACTCCAGTTAGAATGTGTGTCGAAGGACAAACACACCCTGTGACTACCATCAGAAATGGCCTACGGAACATCGCTAGTGTTTGCCAATGTCCACCCATGTTGTGGAATACACTAGCAATGTTGGACGGGCCTGGTGTAGGTAGTCCATATCTGAACATATTGCAACATGGTCATATGTGCACAACTGGCCCCTACACAGTCTGTCGTGCTCACTATGAAGATGTCAAGCAGTGATAGGACTAAAGCCCAGGATACTGTCCACTACAGTGAAATACCGAACCAGTAGACTATACGGTACTACAGTGTTAGGTCATTATGAAAGTATGTTGAGAACTGACTGCAAAGTATCCCATGCAATTCCTGCAGGCACAGTATAATCCCTGTTGTGGCAGACACGAAGCAGTTGGCCAGTTAGTACACAACATGACACCCAGCACACAATCATAAACGTGTGATAATGTCGAAGGTCACACACACCCAAATATGTGTTGGACTTCAGAGTACAACATATGGAAAGCTCACACTGGGCATGCTCGCACACTTTGATAAATGAGGCATATGTCAGACAACATGCCATGGAAAGGCTGAACTGGGCATGCTCACACACTTAGGCCATATCTCCGTGTAGCAGTTGGCCACACATATCTGGTATTTGTGTGTGTCAGTCCAGGAACCAACCACAACACAGCAATCAGCCCAGTGCACACAGTAAATGACCACAGAGACATAAGTGATATAGTGGATCGCCGTCATATGCAAACATCTGCCACAGATACACAAGTTGGTCATAGGAACAGGGAATGCTATGGCAATAAAGACCTGCAAACAGTAGAACAGCACAACAAATATTGTGCATCCGACAATTGAACATATGGGTGTAGAGGTCAATACTAGGCTTCTTGCCCCAGGGAATGGCAGCTCAGCCAGAGTGTGCTTGGCATCTGCATCCCCAGGATAGTAGGCTACCGTGCCACTGTAAAGTAGGTCACAGAAGGTGACACGTGAGGCTAGTGAGCTGTGCCTCTGTCAAGCAGGGGCACCGTGGAGGTCTCAGGGATTGAATGTGCTAAGCCACAGCCATGTTGTCGGTGTGTGCTGTGAGAGGGTTGCTGAGGATCTCTGACAGTAGGTGTCCGTCAATAACAGACTGAGGGGAGCCCTACCTGCATTCTCTGGATGATTCCACTGTCAACACTGTGTTGTAATGAGTATGTGTGAATGAAGTGCCGTGCTGGAACCGTCCACAGATGTCCTCCCTCTGTGGGCTACAGCTCTGCAATGTAGTAGGTCGCTCTGTCTGTTGAACGGCGCATATATGGCTGGTGTACAGCTGACAGGTGTCTTGTTGTGGAGCAGTCATGGGTATATGTGGGATAGCATGGCCAATGCAAACTGTACACATGCTCATAGGATGCAAGTGTCAAGGATTATGCTGAGTGGCCAGTATAGTCCTCCAGCATGGGTCCTCTGAAGTCATCCACCCCAGTCTACACAAGTGTAGAGTCTGCTTGTGCTAAACACAGTTTGTGTGCAGTGACAACCTTGCCTGGCAGTGACAACCTTGCCTGGGGGTGGAGATGAGATATGGATGTCCAGGGAAAGGTGGACATGGGCAGGTATCACCAATGGTGGTCTACCTCTGGTGTGGAACAGTGAGTACCCACGTTGCAGATGGACAGGTGCTGTGGTGTGTGGTTCTGCCATAGCACATGGACCCACAAATTGTAGTGGTGGTAGGGTAAAGTGGTAGAGGCCTGAGTAGTTCTCACACACAATATGCCTGTACCTGATGTTAACAACTGGAATGGTGTATGTGAATACCTGCATATCCTGGCACTGTTCCCAGGGAAGCTAAGTGTGTGTCCTGGATGTGGGTGTGGTGTGCTGGACTGGTTGTGTTGTGTGTTACAGGTCCTGTGGTCCCAAAGCATGGTATAGAACATAACCTGCCAGTGCGATGTGCATATCTGACCCTGATGTAGGTGGCTGCAAATGCATATATATGCTATCCCCCACCTGACAGGTAGTACGACGTCTACAAACCTCTGTGGAAATGAAGATGTCAGCACCCTAGAAATACTACAGGTGCAAAGCAGATGCCCAGTAATTCGGATAGTGCGCTCTGCTAATGTGTCACCCTCAAGTGTCATACTATAGTTAGGTAGGGGTTCGAATCCTGCAAATGCTCAGTGTGTGTGTATGTGTGTGGGTGAGTGGGGTTTGTGTGTGTGAAAGGCTGTGAGAGGGAAATGTTCCTTTTGGCAACTGGGAGAACACACTACAGGATGCACACTCCCCTTTCTAAACACAGATGATGTCAGCACCCTATAAGTACAGCAGGAGAAGAGAAGCCACCCAGTAATGCGAATAGCGTGCACTGCTAATGCATCCATCTCAAGTGTCATAACATAGTTAGGTAGTGGTTTGAATCCTGCAAATGCCAAGTGTGTGTGTGTGTGTGTGTGTGTGGATGGGGGGGGGGTTATTGTGTGTGTGCAGATACGTATGAGGGAAATGTTCCTTTTGCTAACTGGGAGAACACAATACAGGATGCACACACCCCTTTCTAAACACAGATGATGTCAGCACCCTATAAGTACAGCAGGAGAGAGGAAGCCTCCCAGTAATGCGAATAGCGCGCTCTGCTAATGCATCCGTCTCAAGTGTCATAACATAGTTAGGTAGTGGTTTGAATCCTGCAAATGCCAAGTGTGTGTGTGTGTGTGTGTGTGTGTGTGTGGATGGGGGGGGGTTATTGTGCGTGTGCAGATATGTATGAGGGAAATGTTCCTTTTGCCAACTGGGAGAACACAATACAGGATGCACACACCCCTTTCTAAACACAGATGATGTCAGCACCCTATAAGTACAGCAGGAGAGGGGAAGCCTCCCAGTAATGCGAATAGCGTGCTCTGCTAATGCATCCATCTCAAATGTCATAACATAGTTAGGTAGTGGTTTGAATCCTGCAAATGCCAAGTGTGTGTGTGTGTGCAGATATGTATGAGGGAAATGTTCCTTTTGCCAACTGGGAGAACACAATACAGGATGCACACTCCCCTTTCTAAACACAGATGATGTCAGCACCCTATAAGTACAGCAGGAGAAGGGAAGCCTCCCAGTAATGCGAATAGCGTACTCTGCTAATGCGTCTCCCCTGCGTATCGTAATGTAGTTAGGTAGGCGTTTGAAACCTGTAAATGACATGTGTGAGTGTTTGCATGTGGGGAGTTTGTGTGTGTGCATTTCCGTATGAAAAACATGTCAGTTTTGGCAATCAGGTGATCACACTACCTGATGCACATTACCCTTTTAAAGTACTGATGTTGTCAGCACCCTATAAGTATATCCAGAGACGAGGAACTATCTAGTAAACTGAACAGTGCACTTTGCTAATGCGTCCCTCTCACGTGTCATGACTTAGGTAGGTAGGGGAATTAATCCTGCAAATGGCAAGTGTGCATGTGTGTGGGGGTAGGAGGGTGTGTGTAAATGCAAGTGTGAGGGAACAGATCCTTTTGGCAAATACTACAATACACCAGATGCTGCATACTCCCCCAGTAAACACAGGGGATGTCACCACACTATCAGCACAGCCAAACAGGGCTAGTTGGCTAGTAATGCCAATAGTGTGCTCTGCTACTGTGTCTATTACCATTGTCAGAGTACAGATAGGCATGTTTTGGTAACCCACAACTGTCACGTGTGGTTGTGTCACACAGTATGACCTTGTGGGGGTGTTTGTACATAACAATGCATGCCATTGCCTAACCCAGCAATGGCATTGCACACATGATGTATGTGTGTGACACATACACATAAATACCTGTGACCTGCAGTAGTTACCATGTCTGACACATGCTTCGTGTGGATAAATGGTATTAGCAATGTATACCAATATGACTGTGTCTTACTGTGCAGGGTCCGCACGTGGTATGTCCCTATACAGTGTGGGTGTCTATGGTGAAAGACCTACAGCAGGGGATACACATCTGGTCTGGGCCATATAGTGTACATGTAGTCAATGTACAGGTGCTGCATGTTCCCACCTGTTGTGGTAGTGGTAACATGTCATTACACTGCAATTCGGTGACCACAGGCTGTGAACTCTTCAACTAGAGTGTTGTAGCTACAGTAATGCTCACACACAATGTTCGGCTGGATGCAGTACGGCCTTATAAACACAGTTCATGGGACTGTCATATTGCCGGTGTTGTTATGGAGGATAGGTGGTGTTCCTGTGTATGTGAGGGTTGTGTGTGCCAGGCTATGAACCAGATGGCAGTCCGACACACTGTCAGCTGCACATGAGTAGGCCCTGATGGTTTGTGCTGTGCCAACAACCTGGAGGTGTGTGTATCTGTGTTAACTTGGGATACCACCCCCCTATCCATGTGTGTTACATGTGTAGGGGATGACAGGCATGGTATGGGGCATAACCTGTCAGTGATGGGTAACACCTGTGAGCCAGGAATCATGCATCCGGTACTGCACAGACATTGCAGTTCACCGTGCTGAGGGCAGTGTCTGGTGCATGCATCCTCTGGTGTACACTGCTGTTGTTATGTAGCAGCACTGTTAGTGTCCTAACCTGTGTGATACCCATGGAGGTCGCTATGTAAACCATGTCATGCAGCATACGGCAGTATGTGTGTACCAAGGAGCCTTGCCATTAGACATCGGGCCATGGGTGTCACGTGCAAGATGACCCGTGCACATCAATGTGGCTTCCCTAGCATGTAAGCACACGTTGACAGCCAGTGGATACCCTATGAATGACAGTGGAGATTGAGCATAATGTAGACATACAACAGCCTTCCCTCATATAGTGGTAGAATACCTGGTGAGGGTATGTTGGCAACCAACATCAGGCTTATACTGGCCTGTGCCACATGCTGAGAGATCCATTCTATGTTCCCTATCATGTAGTCCAGGGAGGTATGTCCCAGGCAGCCACACTGGCATGGTCAATGAGTGAGTCATATCTGTCCATGCCTCTGTCTGACCTGTATGCATGTGTGCTGTGGTGGACCATAGTGCCCCTGAGTCATATCACTGTGACCTTCACCAGATACAGCCTGTTGAGCGGGACCCCAGTGCAGCACACATGACAGGTACCTGACACATCTGTAGCAGGTGTGTTGTGTAGCCCTACAGGCTGTGGGTGTGTGGCACAGGGGATGTGCATGCCATGTGTGGCATGTGCTCTGTTCCGACAGAACATATGCCTGTGTGCCAGCTGCGGAGGTGTGTGATGCCCAGGCAGGCTGCTAGTCTGAGTCCCTACGTATGCCCCAGTGTGTTCAGCATGCTGTCAGTGTGTGTCAATGTCTGACTGGTGTTGTCGTCACTGTAATATATTGTATTGATTTATTTATTTATCCTACATTTGTTGACTGGGATAGCCCAACTGGATGCATGTCCATTTCAGGGAGGCCCGTGGAGACAAGCTACGAGGGTAGCAGATACAGCATTACAGAATACTAGCATTACATAGTACAAACATATTATTTACAGAGATTACATAAGTAAGCAAGTCAAACATGTTCCACAGGTTAATGTTAGACCTGAGCACAAGCCAGGAATAAATTGAAATTACACAGTAAAGTGGTTCACAGAAGTTACACATTTGAGTTAGCCAGGCTTGATACATTGACATAGCCAGTTACGTGACAAATGTTGTTTGAGTCTACTGTCAAATGACCTAAGGTGGACATTAGGGTAATATCAGCTGGAAGTGAGTTCCAGGATCTACTTACAGGGTTTGCAAAGAGAGAATCACCAGCTGTGTTATTAAACTTGCTAGTTTGAAGTAGTACATTGTTAGAGGATCGAAGCAGTCTAGGATTGTTATAGGGGGTGATACTAATTTAAGTGCAGGAGTATTGTCTGGATTATAGAGGATTCTATAGGTTATAATCAGTTGGTTATACTGTAACAGGCTGGGTATTGCAAGCCAACCAAGCTGATTTAGATTGATGCAATGATGTGTCCTAAAAGGCGGGCCAGTAGCAAACCTGGCAATGTGGTTGTAGCAAATCGAGTGCTTGTTAAGGACAGTCTTGTTCATATGTGAGAGTAGAGGGGATGCATACAGAATGGCTGAAACAAGGTGCGAGCGAGCTATGGCACCTTTAGCTGGAGGGGCTAGGAAGGCTTTAATTCTGTAAAGTGACCCTAGCTTTCTATTGATGGCTTTGCTAATCTGGTTAACATGTATGTCACATATGAGATTATTGTCTATGATGACACCTAATAGTTTCGGAGATGGGTCATGGGAGATTATTGTGCCATCAGTTGATGTTATGGTAACGGTGAAAGTGGTAGACCTACGTGTTGGTGGAATAACAGCAGTTTAGTTTGATTGGGATGTAGGATCAGACGATGTTCAGAAAGCCAGTTTGCTATTGTATTAAAGGTGGTCTGGGTAGCTGACCATAACTCTACTGGAGATGTGGCTGAGCAGATCAGAGTAGAGTATACAGCATATTGCATACAGCTGACTTTTGGGATGACAGTATAACGGTCGTTAATGACGATGGAGGACAGCAAGGGCCCAGGATAAAGCCTTGTGGTACTCTGAGGGTGTTAGGTAGAAGGTTAGAGGGTTTGTTCTGCCAGAGGCCGGCCTGCTGTTGACCATGCAGGTAGGATTGACACCATTGGAAGGCTCCAGTATCTAGACAGTCTGTGCAGGGTGTGGAGTACAAGTTGGTGATCAACCATATCGTATGCCTTTGAGTTATCCAAAAGAGGGCTGTGGATATATAATTAATGTTGCAAGTATGGCTTATGGTGTTAGTAAAGGCTAGGAGGCCTGACGTAGTGCTGTGATGAGGACGTAAGCCATGCTGAGTGTCTGCCATAATGCGGGTTTGGATTAGGTGGTGCATGACCTGTCTATGAAAGTTTCCATAATCTCTGCAAGTGGAGAGAGTATAGCTATTGGCCTATAATTGGAGACTTCAGTAGAGCTGCCTCCTGTGTGAAGTGGGATTACATATGACATTTTCCAGATGGTGGGAAAGTTAGATTCTAACATGGTTCCTTTGATTACCTTTGAGACGGGGTAAGCAATAGCATCATCTGGTTTTGATAGGTACTCGGCAGGGAGTTGTTCATCAGACAGTGTAGTGGGTTTCACTGTTACAATCAAGGTACGGAGAAGTGAAGTGGCGACTGGTTGGCAGCTGGACGCAAGTAGTTTCTAGGGGTGCTGCTTTCAGGACCAGGGGAGCTAGGAGGTAGATGGCTAGCTATGGCCTGCAATGTCTCAGTAAAGGACTGGTCAAAGCTATCAGGAACATCTTCAGGGGTATTATCAATAGTAGCAGCAGGGATTGGGGTTGATGTTTGTCCTGGATGTAGTATATATGACATGCCACCTGACAGGGTATGGCATTACTGGGTTCAGAGAGACCAGTCCCCAGATTGGCTGTGTGGTGGCATCCCACACATGTGTTGTACGTTCCTGGCCAAGGGTGATGGCTGACTGCATACATGTGGCAGCTGTGACAATGACACATGACTCACATAAACCATGACTGGACCATAGAGGCGATTCACAGGTTACCTTTGCACATGCCACCCTAGTAGTGTGATTGCCATGGTGAGTACCAACACATAGGGCCAATGGGGAACAACATACTGAAGGTGTGTATGTGTGGGTGGACTGCCACTGTTTCATAGCACTGACATATATGACTGCACACATGGGTAAATGTCAGGTAAGACGTGTGCAATGTGTCACAGGCAACGTACATGCGTACAGGACAGACAGTGACGTTCTGTCATGTGTAAGGTTGACATACATATGGTACGCTATGCAGATGTCACTAGCAGCCTACAGAAGCACTGTAACTCTGCATTGCAGGTGTAAGCAGTGTTCTAGGGGACCCCATGCGAACATGCTTGCAAACAAAGCTACAGTACACAGGGCTGGAAGTACTGCATTATACAACAAAGAAGGGGTAACACTAACAGTAAGTAACAATGCAAATATGTAGGCACTATCAACATGTACCCAGGAATACGCAGCACAGATGCCCATGGTAGAACCGATATTATGTCATACTTATTTGTGATCTGGACGACATTGGTACTGCACACATATCTAGATGCGCGAACATACACATGGCATAGTCGTTGTGGGCATCTTGACACCATTACTGTACATGTCCACCATTGCATATCACCACTTGCGTTAGCTTTCCCCCTGTGCTACCCATGTATGCGGCTATCTGTTGACAACCTTACCACCGGCATGCAATTATGTGCAGCTGTTATACATTGGTATGTACTATGGGTGCAGATAGCAATTCAGGACATTCATACAGTTACTACAGCAGGCATGCTGGGGTACACACAGTCATAGCAGCACACTGTACTGTTACCAACATGATACTACTAATACACGTCTATGTAGTCACCCTGTGCATCAGCAACATGTTTACCTGTTCCCACAATGATGTTGGAGATTGCAGGAGGTGGCACAGTGTCATCATATGCACAGGGTGTGGATTAGGTATGCCTGAGTCAGCCACTGATACCACCAATTGACATGTGTGTGTATGTGTGTTGGTGAAGGGCAGCAGTACAGGGTGGGGCAGTGTTGGTGCAGTGTGTGCGTGTATGTGGTTGCCCTAAGTGTTAACATTTCGCATGTGTGTATGCATGCACACAGTTCCACCTCATGGCTGCCATATACAGGGGTTTGTGGACAGCCACAGACTGCACCTGGCAGGCCATACAGATCAGTGTCTGTGTGCACGGACATGGTACCTGTGCCTGGCAGGGGTGCTACGGACTGTATCCAGTACAGAGCCGGACTGGGTACTGTCATCAGAAGCGGGGGGGTGTTGACTGGACACATGTCCCTGTTGGGACTGTCCAGAGCCACATGCACGTGGTCTCCTGGGGAATTCCGATGACAGCACAGACCCAGCATTGCTGGGGCTGCTGCTGGCACTATGGGGGCATGTGCGAGCCTGTTGCTGTCCGTGCCAACTGCCAGCTGCTGCCACTGCTGGCATACGGCCACGTCGACGCCGCAGACACCCACCATTGCCCTGGCTCATGGACATCTGGTTGTGGAACTGCTGTAATATGTCCCCACAATGTCTGTCTATGACATTGGTGAAGTTACGGATAGCATCCGCAATGTCACGCATACTGTCTGTCATGGCTGTGCGACATGCTCTGAGCTCCCTCAGACCCTGTCTGGTGTACCTTTCCATACGTGACTGAGCCTGCATGACAGTCCGAAACATGGCTGAGGTTGACAGACCTCTTTGGGCACGTCGGCCAGAGGCAGTATGCCCACGGATGCTCCCACGAGAACCCATGGGCAACTGTCTGTGTGGTACCATTGGAGGACCCTGCCCATGGCTGCTGTGTGGGGACGCATGTGCCACAGGTACCACATTACCCTGGTCTATGCCCGCTGTATCCTGTCCATCACCTAGGGACAATGGTGACAAAGGATGTACAGGCAGGATGACTGTGCGCAATGATGGGGTTGACAGCTGTGTACTGTCAATTGGCTGACCAATGGCAGACCCTGACACACCTTCCTGTGCCATTACACATATATCATCATTACCAGTAGCCGTGGCACAGGATTCAGGTTCCCTGCTGCAGGTCACCAGAGCAGCCCCAGAACCTGTGGGATGAAGACAGGAAACACAGTTTACAGTCTCCAGACATTGTTACCAGTGATGCACTTATACACACATGCACACATGGACACATGCACACAGGCACACATGCACACTGGCACACATGCACACATGCACACATGGACACATGCACACGTGGACACATGCAAACATGCACACGTGGACACATGCACACATGGACACATGCACACATGCACACGTGTTCACATGCACACATGCACACATGCACCCATGCACACATGCACACATGGTCACGTGTACACATGCACTCATGCACACATGCATACATGCACACATGCACACGTGGACACAGGCACACATGCACACATGCACACATGCACACGTGGACACAGGCACACATGCACAGATGCACACGTGGACACAGGCACACCTGCACACATGCACACATGGGCACAGACACACCTGCACACATGCACACCCTGCAGTATACACACAGAGCACTACTGAGTTGCACTACTGTTACTAGCATTATTAGGACTATTATAGGTTATGTTAAACACACTCACCAGCATGGATGGCCTGTCTCTCTGTAACCCTGGAGGGACCTGCAGAAATGATGAGATTAAAGTCAGTGGGCACATCTGTGCCATTGATATTGCATATGATACAGTGTACAGAACAGTCAGGTGTACATATGGCATATTACCTGCATGCTCCATGTCATGCTGCTGTGTGGAACCAGCCTCCATCATAATGCAGGTGTACTGCTGTTGGTTTTCCAGGGCTGGAGCCACAACACTTAGGAGTAGCCCCTCCAGTCTGGTGAGGGGGGGATGTGTGGCCACCCCACCTCCTGTGTTGACCTGTTGCCTGTGGATATCTGATGCACGCTGCCGGACACTTCGGATTAAATCACTGCAGTGATGTCGTACCTGCTCATATGTCCTGTTATGCGTGCCAATATCATTTACCCTACGGACAAGGTCTTGCCACAGTGCGGCCCTCTCCTGCTGATTCTGACTGGTGCGGGAAAACAGGATGTCATTCTCCCGCACCAGGCTCTGGTAGATCTCCTCATCTTCCGCCACAGAGTAGGTGGGGTTACGCTGTCGCGCCATCTCCCTGGAAGAGAACACAGACAGGATATCAGCAGACCATGTCAGCAATATATGGCACACATACTATACATGATACTCATGTGTAGTGATATACTACTACTCCCATATGTTGCATGTGTGTGTGTCGTGGTGGATACACAGGTACATGGCCAGATATCAGTGCTCAGCCAACACCTGTGCAGCAATACCTGCCACATTCCACACAATGTAGTAGCATGCCCCATCGGTCAGCACACACTGACAGGTGCAATGCACAACCTCACTCTGGGGGTTCATCCCAAGGTACTGTATGTGGGACACCGTCCACTACTGTGATGTGGACAGACGTTACTCGGCCTGGATATACATATCCTACCACCACCACCAGCACAGTAGACTACTTTGATATGTATGTGGTTAGACAGTTATTCAATTGCTGGGACTGAGATGGTATCCATGCAGCACACTGGGCCAGTGGAAGCCACAAGCCACACTGCTGACCCCTTTGCAAATGCTTACCACGGACATGCCGCGGATTGCATGACACTTGCATGCACATGTCTAACCCAGACCCTATGCAGAAAGGTTAGGCATCCTGTTCGGTGGACCCCAGACAGAGGCAGATTGTATAACAATAGCAGGAGGCTACTGCAGGACAGAGCACATTCACATTAAGGGTAGGCATCTGTGGTCAGCACTGGTACTACGCTACAGTCCATCATAACAACGGCCACGGCCTACTCTGGGAGGAAATGGACACAAACACTATGGATGACCACAAGGCCTTCTTCAGTTATGTTACACATATGGACCCCATGCCTCAGATATGCTCTGTGTTAATCCACACCTACTTAACATTCACCAAACACAGGCATGTTGGCAACAATCCTGCAGACATGTTCGGTGCACATATCCCCCCTCCTTCTCCCCCACCTTTGAGATATTTATCCCAGCTGGATGTAACCTCCCTATCATCGCACATGTCTAGGTGAGGGCCGCCCACAGCAGAGGAGAACACACAGCATCACTGTGACCTCGTGGTCCCCCTGGATGTCTGCTACCAGCACTCTGAGAGGACATACCACCGCATGTAACACTGATAGTTTATCTTGGCTGTGCTACAGGATATGTACCTGGACAGTGGCATACAGCAACAGTGGTCCCACAACACTAAGGGGGCACCTCGACTGACCCTGGGAATTACCACATCATATGCATAATGGGCCTGGTCTGCTATGCTATGGAATTATGCAGTATGGGATGCATATGCAGTGACATCAGGTACCTGCAGACACTCATTCCCAGCCAGTGTGCCTTTGGGATGGGCTGATCCTGACTTTTGGGCCTGGCTGACATTTCAAAGCAGTCACTACAGCCATTGCTGGGCCAACGCACAGACACATGCTGCCAGGATCCTGGCCTATGACTGCTTGACATGTGATGTATGGTCATCCCCTTTTGGTGGAACTACGTACACACAACATATCACATGGACATACCTATGGATACAGACCTATGACACATTTGGAGGGTTCACAGTATGCACACTATTAACCTGCTACTTTGCATTACCTCTGTTTGTCACAGCTGGTTGTGTTACAACAGCTTCTGCTTGCTGCTGCTACTGTCAGTGCTGACAGCTTCAGGTTACAGAGAGTCACAGTGTCTGTTTTTTTTTTTTTTTGCTCTCTCTCTCTCTCTCTCTCTCACTTCTCGCTCTCCCTCTGTCTGCTTACAGACAATGCAATGAATGTATTGCATGTGGGGAGTGTTAGCACTGGATGCTTTTGTAGGTATCTGCATAGGTCCATGTGATGGCCTCTGCACCAATTGTAAGCCAGCATTTGCTAATTGCATACAGCCAGTTGTGTACTGATTGCAGTTCTCACTGTGATTTCAGGTCAGTGCTATAAAAGGGTATGTGGGATAGGCGTTGCCCTTTCAGATTGTGAGGGCGGGGACCATGCTAGTATGCTGTGGACAGTGTTCTGTGACTGTAAAGGTTAGTATCTCTCTCATGCTTCAGGCTGTGTTGTATATTCACAATTCTCCATTCCTCTCTCATGTTCCCTGTAGCAAGTGTGTATGCACATTGACTCCTACAACTATATATAGATATATATATATATATATATATATATATATATATATATATATATATATATGTACATATGCATACATATATCTATGTACTTTCACTGACCTTATTATCTACAGGCTGCCAACTAGCATGGCTGTTTCTTTTCACACACTACTATTATGGAAATCCAGTAGTTTTGACATTTATTTTCAATGACATGCTTTGTGTACTACACATCCTATATTCCCTTTACATTCATCCCTACTTTTACATGTTATATTTATTTTAGCACAATGTTTTTGTATAAGAGTCATGGCTTAGTGGTAGTTTGTACAGACAAGTGTTTCCAAGGTCCTGGGTTCGGGACTGACAGTGGGAGTTTTTTTTCTTTTGGACTGAGTACAGGACCTGTCAATCACAGTGACTAAGGCACTTTTAAGCAGTTGTAACTGGGCTAGCGCTGGTTTGTGCGGAGCTCACGCATGCACACTGGCGGTTAGCTCTGCACACACCCGGTTACAACCGCTTAACGGTGCTTACTCTGGCGCACACCCGCGCTATTTTCTTTGAAAGAAAAGAAAATGGGGAGACAGGAAAGTGGTGAAAAAGGGGTCACAAAGAGGGTAAGACAGTAGGGAAACAAGCTTGGGATGTGCAGGAGGGATGTAGGTAAGGCCCATAGCTGCCCATTTCTTCATCAGCAACAGCTGTGCATATGTATGTAATTTGGTGTGACATTTGAAACCTTCCACCCCTGAAAGAGGTGTCAGGACAACAATAATACTTGTTGTACAGCCAATTGTAATTGATAGGTTCCATGTCCAGCGGACATGTGTGCAGAATGGGCAGCTATGTATGGGGCGTAATTTTTTTGTGGGTACAGAGTGCCCTTTTTTTATTTTTTGTTTTTTTTCAGGTAAGAGTGGTATGTCAGGTGAAGGAAGTTGGTTCAGCTGGGGAGGTAGGTTGGGTAGGTAAACAGACAAGACAAACAAGATGCATACAGGGGCAGTGTATGACACATGTGGGGGGGTTACGCAATTGACGGGGACAGAGGTTTGGATATCCAGAGCCCATGAGCCCACAGATGGCAACAGTGGAACTGATATCCCCACCTATAGGCAGTTGCCACTGTTCCTTCACTGCCCAGGACAGGGCTGTGCTGGGGGCTGTGTAGGCGGGGCAACAGGCATGCCCGTTAGTTGCGCCACCCGTGCCTCGAGCTGGCGTAGGGGCTCAAGGACAGAGTCCCGAATCTCCCTACGCACCACAGTCCGGACGCTACGGAGGGTGAGTGGTGGATCTCCTCCGGCCACACTTGCAGAGGGGGGTCGAGCCCCATCCCCTGCAGCGCTTCCACCCGCAGGTGGCACAGGGCCATCGGAGGAGGGTCCAGACTCGGCACTAGTGCCAGGTGCACTCGCCAGCTGAGGTGGGAGAGGTGGGTCCGCTGGAACCCGCCTTCCCTGTCGCCCTATGTTTTGCATTATGTCATGACAGTTTGGGTTAGTGACATATAATACCATTCACAATTAGTTGTAACAGCATGCATTAGTATTCCCATTAACCAAACACCCAGATATTCACACCATTGAACAGCGTGCATAACACATGCATAATTTGAACAGAAATACACAGTCCAACAACATGCAGGGTTAATTGATGGCAACAGGCCATCAGGTGTGGATGTATGAACAGGGCAGATGCATCAACGGACATGCAAATATATATGACCCAACAGGACAAACGTCCAGGGGTGTTAATTGTGATTGCACATACCATTTTCACGTGGAATGGGTTATATGTGGTTATAGGGTGGGGTAAAGAAAGTAATATTAACACCTTCGAATAACAATACATATGCTGTACATTTCTAATAGCTACAGTTATATACACACTACTGTTCTAACTACAGTTTCCTATATGATAACTATTTCACCTTGCTGATAGGACTGTTACTGCAACATCAATATACATTTTAGTGTTCTTCATACACATTCATATCTAGCTTTGTTCAGCTACATCATCTTGCTACTTTTGCTTTATATAGCTGTAGACAAGTGTGGATGTTTGGTATATCAGACAATCATCCTATCTGCGTATTTCAGACTGAGAGCAACATATCCAGATTTTGGGATACACATTCCACATGCAGCAACACTTTGAACATATTTTGCTGTTTGGTTTTGGATCTCACATGCATTTCTTTCTGTCTTGACTGCAGTATACTTTATTCAGGGGTTATTACTACTGTATTGCTGGATTCATGACACTTTCTCACACTCTCTCACTTGCTTTCATTTTACTATTCAGGATGGTACTTCTAGGCTTTATTGACATGTTTTAACAGTAGTTATTACAATCCTTTCCAGCAGTCTCACTTCTGTCATGTTTCAGTATTTCCACAGGGATATATTTCACACATGTGATTTCATCATCTTCTGCAGCTATACTTTTCAGCCTGCTGCAGGTTGTGTACTATTTTCTTACAGGCAGGGCATTTTTATTTCAGAATATATGTAGGACAGTTTCATGTTTAGGTTACACTTACAGGCTGGAAACTCTTGTAATCAAGCAATACTTGCATACACTTTCACACTGTTACTTGCAGATTTTATTCCTTACTGTCTACACTGCACTCTTTTGCTGACTGTCATACTTTTATATTTCTTTACAGTTACTGGTAGTGGATTACTGACCTGCCTGGTGGTGCAACTGCACCAGCCTATCGCCATAGGCTCTGCGGTTCACAGAACGGACACCTGCAGCTGTAATATAAATGAAGTAATATTGGAATACACATCTCCATAATATCAGCTAGTTTAATTTTTTACATACATAATTAAATGTTACTTACTCAGTAGTGGGGCGTTGGGTGTTTGCTGGGCCTCCTGGATCCAAAGGTTCAGTTGGTCCTGCTTGCATCTCTTTAGGTCCGCATGGTGGTGACGGACCTGCTCAAAAGTCCTTGGAATCCCTCTGGCACTGGTGAGATCATGAGCCAACCGGTCCCACGCCTCAGCCCTGTATGCTCCCCAGAGGACCTGGCCCTGCATGAGTTGGGCCTCATGATTGTGGACTAGGAGCCAGGCCATGTACCTGGACTCCTCAACACCCCACCTCTGTGCTCGAAAGCGACTACCCTCTCCTACTCCTGACATTCTGCCTGCAGGTCTGTTCTACAATCGTTTATGCTGTGTATTCCCGCCTATGGGGCTTATATAGTCCGTTTTCCCTTTTATATCTGTGATTGGACATTTTGGAATTGTATCAACTTCAGTAAACCTGCATTGTCATGCTCTAGTTTGTATTCATTCCTATATATTAGCTATTATTGCATTTCTAGGTACTGCTGTCATGGCTTAGTGGTTCTGTACCTTGACTATGGTGTATAGTATCCTGGGTTCGAACCTGGCTACTGCTTTTTATTTTTCATGACTGTCTAGACATGCTGAGGGGTGTGTCTGTGTAAAGGCAGTTTTGATACGGCTTGCTCAACGTTGCCCGCCGGTTAGCTTGTTTGCGCGGTGCGCAGCTCCGCGCAAATGGGGTAAGCTGGTTTAAGCCTCATTTGGCTATCAGCACGCATATTACGCTCAGCTCAGTTAGGGGCACATAGATTCAGCGTGTTAAACCACTGCTCAGCTACGGGCACTCATTTTGCACCAGTTAAACCACTGCTCATCTACGGGCAGATACACTCACCTTGTTAAACTGTAGCTCATCTATGGGCACATCTGACATTTTTTATTCTTTTGTTACCTCACATTTCTTCAATATGAATGGGCTATTTCATTACATTTTACATAAGTTGTCGTTTTATGTCTACATATTTGTCAGGGACTTGTTTCCTCCTTATTTTGCCAAAAAAAAAAAATGGTGTTGTGGGGGCTCGAACCATGAATGCCTGCTCTGCAGCCAGCATCTCTACCGCTACGCTTTTGCTTCCTGGTTTATTTTGCATATTTAGTTTTTATGTGCTTTCCCACTGACTGCTAACTGTAGCTGCGCTACGGGCACGCCAGCAAACGAGCGCACTCACGGTTAAACATCTTTACAATTTAAAAAAAAATTATAACATGTTCATTTATATTTATTTTATGTTCATAGTCTGTGGGGGCATGTGTTGTGTTCTGCTTATTCACATTTCCGTAGACTCTGTCGTGGGTGTTTCCTTTAGGTACTTTTCCTCCTCTGGGGGCGTATCCGCTTACAGGGCTCGGCCTATGGACATGCCCCCTACTGTCTTACACAGACCGTGTTGGCCTTCAGTGTGATTCAGCATGCTCTCATGAATATGCAGAGCATGCTGACATCACTCCGTTTAACTGCAGCCTCCGTGTAAGAGTTATAACTCTTACACGGAGGCTTCATGAATCCTGCCCATAATGTTTTTCATTAATCTGTTATTTTAATGAACACATATTTGCATTTTAAGCTTTTGACAGTTTTTGTTGTACAAGTATTTTCTTTATTCTAGTTTCTCTCTTAATCTCTTAATCTTTTTGCATATCTTCTACCGGGAAATTCTGATCTTCTTTCATAATAGTAAAATACATAATTTCTTCCTTTCTTTCATAATAGTAAAATACATAATTTCTTTCTTATCCTCAATAGTCCACTCTCTCATCTGTGTGGCTCTTTTCTGGCCTGTCAGTTTCTGTGGCTTTTGTGGACTACTATTTCCTTCTACAACAGGGGGTCCATTCTCCCCCTGAGCCTAGCCTAACCCCATCATGGGAATTTTTCCATGACTTGAGGATTCTACACTGTCAAATTTTTTCCAGTCCTGGAACCAGTGTACATACCAGGATTAGGCAGTTGCAAAGTGGCAGTGGCAACAAAGTTATCTAGGCTATTAAAAATGACTTAAATTGATTACTGCCACAAATGCTGAAGAAAACCATAAGAAATATGACTATCTGCTTTTAATGAAATAGAAAGAACCTCAATGATTTGGATACTTTTATTTTTTTATTTTTATTTTATTTATTTATTTACATTTTTTTAAAAAGATTGTTGGAAAGTTTTCAGTAGTTGAATTTTAAATAGTATCGTATTAAAGAAGCATATTTGTTACTAAGATGTAAGAAGATTTTTCAAGGCTCTGAATACAGCAAGCAATATTTTCTTTGCTGAAATAGTCAACTGCGTTTTGTATAAAATCCATTGTTGTTGACATTAGTTCCTGAAAATGAGATAATTTAACATTTTGCTGGTATTACAGGCATTCAATTACTTATCATGTTCACAGGGTTGCATGGTCCTGATATGAATGAAAAAACTAAAGGCCGATGAGTTAATTTTGACCATTTATGAAATTTATTTTTTATATCACTGTTGTGTGCCAGTAGTGGCAGTACGGAGACTGCATGTCCTCCCTGTGTTTGTGTGGGTTTCTCCCAGGTGTTCTGGTTTCCTCTCACAATCCAAACACATGTAGTAGGTGGACTGGACACACTAAACTGGCCATAGTTATGAGTATGCATTTGAGTGTGTGCTGTGGCAGAATTACAGTAGCAGGGCTAGCCACCTGGCACTGTAAACCTTAGCTTTAGATAATTGTTATTGCTGAAGTGGCACCCAACCCCCAAGTGGAAAAACAGGAAAAGGGGTTGGATGGATGGATGCAGCAATATTATCAGTATGGTTTATTTAAGTAAGGGGATATAAAGGGACAAGATCTCCACAAAACTCTTATAAAGCATTAATATTTGCTGGTATTATGATTTAGACATTATATATAAACTGTATTGTGTTTGTGTAGGTTTGTACTTCATCGCAGCATTTTTGAGTCTGCACTGTTAAGGGTTTTGTTACTTATGCAGTTGATTAATTTTTATACAAATCCACTGAGCTGATATGTCGATGGTGGGATATTTGATCAGCCTGTTTCAAACAAACTACTCCAAAACTGCAGCTTATCACATTATTACATTCCTGCATATCTAAACATCTACAAAAACCTTTCAGTCATGCACAACACCTTCAAGTTACAAGATATTGATAATTCTTGTTAGGATGTTTCAAAAGTTGGTAACACACAGATATATGTATATCTATATGCATTATAAATTTTACCCAAGCCATGAATGTCTAAAAACTGTCTACTGCAGGGGGCAAGCCACCCTGTATCACCTATGTGTAGAACAAACCCACTAAACCACCAATCAAGAATATTGATTCCATAATCACATCAAATCCAAAAAGGTGATATCTACCCACAGCTGAAAAATCACTGCTGGTACACATTAATAGCAGTGCTGGCATTAAGTTTAATAACTGCAACCACATATACAATACATCCAAGCACAGAAAATGAAACTACACTAATGCAATCTACCCTAACCATCACAGTACTTCAAATGCACAATTATTCAATGATAACATAGTCGAGAAGCTGCATATTTAAAATACAGTGAATTGAACATTGAGCACTCTTAAAAAGACTTTGATAAAGTTCTCTTCTGATATAATGTACTGCAAAATTATATAATATCTATCTACATCTGAATCTAAATCAAGGGCCTCTAGCTGACCAAATATGTAGACAATTGCAGGTTGGTATACTCTTAGAATCCCTCAGTGACACACTTGCCTTCCAAGAAGGCCTAAAACACATAAATAACTGGTTCCCAAGCCACAGGTCTAAAAATCAATACCAAGAAATATGTACTAGTATCAGTTATGAATATGGTTGTCCCTGGAAACTACCACATTGATAATACACCACAAAGAGTCAATCCTGTGATCAGAGATCTGGGAGTACATGTAAACATCAATCTGGTCTTTGACCATCATGAGTTAATGATGCTAAGGAAATACTTGCATGTTACACAACTTATAAGCAAGAGGTTTGCCATCTAGGTCTAAGGATCTTATTGCTCCACGGCCCTCATCAAACCAGGCAGTGAGTATGGCAGCCTCTTTGGTATGTTCCTCACAAGGCATATGTACCGACACTGATTTGTCAACAGAAGTTGCTCACAAAAATAATACGAGGCTTAAACAACATGTCCTGCATGGACCACCTCAAAGCCTTGTCCCTGTGCTCAGTATCCTACAGGCTGCTAGGATGTGATCTAAGCTGGTATATCAAGCAACTTTTTATCCCAATTTGATGGACCTGCTGCACATTCACAAAACAAATAACATAAGAATTACCCAATCTAGGGACATAAAGCTCACTTAGAAATAAATAGGGCATACTGGAGAGACATGCATGTCTCTAGGAGACGTCCCCTACTCTGGAACAGGCTTGCTGTCCATGTCAAACAGAGCTCTTCCCTAACCCACTTCAAGCTTACCTTGGACCAGTGGATGGGGAATCCAAGATTTACTCCTGTTTGGTACCTGTGTCTCTAATAGAAATAGACAGTCTGTAAATATTTGATCACCTATACCCAATTCTAACTAGATCCTATAAAACAACCTTAGCAAGGCTAGTCTTAAAATGGCCCCCAGAGGGGTCATTAACCATATATATGTGTATAAATATATATATATATATATATATATATATATATATATATATATATATATATATATATATATATATATATATATATATATTATTTTTATTTATTTTACATTTGTTGACCGGGATTGTCCTTCTGAGCTGAAGAGCCCTTTTTCAGCAAAGGCCCAGGGAGAAAAGCTCCAACATATACAATTTTCATTATAAATTAAACAGCAATGTTACAGGATTATTACAAACAGCAATGCAATGTTATACAGTGTCAATAACCAGGAGTATAGCATAACTATTTCAATATGTATAAAAAGAAATATGTCATTAAGATGAGTATAGTTTTTGGGGTAAGTGGTTACAAAAGCCCAGTTTTATCATGATGTAGTTGCATGAAGGCAAGACAATTACAATAGAATGTTTCTCTGAGGCAATTTGCTTAATAGATTTTAGAAGACAGTAGAAAGAGTAGTCAAGGAAGATTAGAGAGAGCTAGTGAGAAGAGTGAGTTAAGGGCAGAAAGTAGATTAAGGTATGAGAAGTAGGGGATGTTAAGGAGGGAGAGTGCAGTGGCAGGACCAGTGACTTTTAAAGTGCTCTTTGGTGGCTGTCATAAATTGTTTAGGATGTGTAAGGGTCATGATTTCTAGTGGGAGCCTATTCCAGGCAATAGTGGGGTGATAACTGTACATGTTGCATCCAAAGTTAGACTTTGGTTTGCAGATTTGTAGTAGGTCTTGGTTAGAGCTTCGGAGAGGTCTGGAGGGAGACTAATGGGAGATGAGAGGGGATAGTGCTGGGCAGTAGGAAGGCTGGTATAGGATAGAATGAATGATCTGGAGCTGAGAGAGAAGAAGCTGGTGGGGTAATTCAAGCCAGTTTAGGTGTTTTGGAGAGAGACAGTGATGGGATTTGTAGGTTTGTTGGGCAGCAAATCTAGCTACCTTGTTGTAGGTAGATTTGAGTTTGGTCAGGAGGGTTGAGTTAAGATTTGTGAGAATTTGAGAATTGTACATTAGACTGAGTAGAAGGTAGGTAAGAGAGAGAGAGTAATCTTGGCTTCAGAGGTAAGGAATTTCTTGTTACTGTAAAGGAGCTCTAGTTTTGAATGAGTCTTTTTGATACAGTTATTAACATGCAAGTCAAATTTAAGCTGATCGTCGATGGTTACGCCTAAGAGCTTAGTACTGGATTCTACCTGAATGGGAGTGTTATTAAGGGACTGTATGGAGAAGGAGGGTTTAATATTGTTGAACTGAGTAGCTGAGAAGAACTTAGAGAGAGAGTTGGCTGTGGTGATGACTGTAGAGTCATCTGCTTATTGCCCTAGAGATGACTGAGGACAGGAGGTATAGAGCTGATTAGTAAAGATATTAAAAAGTAAAGGCCATAGGATAGACCCTTGAGGTGCACTCATTTTGACAGGGAGAGAAAGGGAGAGTGCAGAGTGCCATCTCACTGACTGAGATTTATCAGTGAGGTAGCTGGAGAACCATGCAAAAGTATCAGAGGAGAAGTTGAGGTTATGCAGTTTGTGCAGCAGAAGAGAGTGTGAGACAGTGTTGAAAGCTTTTGAGAGGTCCAAAGAACAGGAAAGAAATAAGTTTATTGTCATCCATGGCTATAGGGACAGTGCTGAGGAAGGATAATATTGCTGTAGTGATGTCATGTTTGGGTCTGAAGCCATATTGAGCGGGAATAAGCAGATTTTCCTGTATTAGATACTGCATAACTTGTTTATGAATACATTTTTCTAGTACTTTAGAGAGCGGGGAGGGGAGAGGATAGCGATAGGTCTAAAGTTGGTGATATCAGAGGAGTTACCTCCTTTGTGTATGGGTAGAGAGTATGATTGTTTCCAGATGAAAGGGACTTTAGATTCAGAGATAGAGTGATTACTTAGGATAGATACAGGGAGAGCAAGAGAGTCAGCTGCTAGTAGAAGAAAAGTGGAAGGAATATTGTCAGCAGATGCTGAGCATGGTTTTAAATAAGAGAGTAGAGTTTTGATGTAGCTAGTTGGTACATGTTTGAGGGAGAAGATATTCGAGGAGATAGTATTAGGAGTAGGTTCAGAAAAGTTGGAGATGTTAGTAGTAGAGGAGTTTGGGTTAGGGTTCAGTAGCTTAGATATTGAATCAATAAAATAGGTATTGAAGATAGTGACAGTTTCTTCAGATGTCTTGTCTGGGCATGGATTTGGGGAGCTAAGATTACCGGGATGTAATATTTGGTTAATAGAGTTCCAGAATTTTTTAGGATTAGATTTTAGGGCTGTGGGAGGTTTGTTATAGAAGTCCTTTTTATCTTTATGTGTTTTTATGTCAGATTTCTGAGTTCTTTATATTTTTGTAAGTCTGCAGAGAGCTTAGTTTGTGACCATTTTTTCCATAGTTTGTCTCTAGTTACCATAAGGGTATGAGTGGCTTTTGAAAGCCAAGGAGATATGGTGGACTTAATTCGGACTTTGTGAGGGGGAGCAAATGAGTCTAAGACGCTAAGGAAAGTGGAGTTGAAAGCTAGGACTGCTTCTTCTAGTGGGAGTTGGGTAAGGAATTTCCAGTTTACTTTAGAGGTGAGGGCATTACATTTTCTGGATGGAAGTTACAGGGTTTACTACAAGTGATACATTTAGGAGGTTTTCAGAAGTGGGGAGTGAACCTAAGCACTTTTATAGGGGAGTGATTGCTCAGGGTGTTTGGTAGGGTTTCAGGGTTATGATATTTGGAAGGATTAGATACAAGTACCCAGTAAATAAGAGTACTAGATGTGTGAGAGCTTTTTGTATGAGTAGGTTGGGAGATTAGCTGTGTAAAGCCATATAAATTAATATGAGTATTACAGTTTGGATTACTGAGAGTTAACCAGTTAATGTTGACATTCCCAAGGAGGATAGTTTCATAGGGGATGTGTTGAGAAAAGTATGAAAGAATATTTTCGAGCAGCGGAATGTTGTCTCCTGGAGGAATATAGATGGCTGCTACTGTGATAGTGGTGTGGTCATTGATTTTAAGGTTAGCTGTCAGTAGTTCAACAGGAGAAAAGGATGGGATTGGTTTCATAATACTTGTAAGAGTGAGGTGGTTGGAGTAGAGGGTGGCAGAGGGTAGAATGTCTTTATCAGAGGTTTAGGGTTTTAGCCAAGTCTCTGTTAGGGTGATGACATCAGGGGTGTGGAAGGCTATCCAGGCATGGATTTCACTAACTTTGTTTAGAATACTACGGGCATTCATAGAGTAAAAGGAAGTATGTTTGCTTGAAGAAGATGAGTGTATTACATTGGGAGAGGTGGAGTTATGCATGGTGGGGTGATGGATGGGCCCAGGATTTGGATGTGTGTCTCCTGATAGAAGCAGGGCTGCATGATGTTGGTAAAGTTTGAAATTAAATGGATTGTAAGTCAAGTACTTTATCTTTGTTTTAGATGCTAGAGAGTGAGGGGGAGGAAGTTTGATTTTAGGCAGAGGGATGTTCATGGAAAAGATAGAGGAGGAGATTATAATAGAGTACTGCAGAGATGAGAAACAGTTAGTATGGGGATTAGTGGGATCTCTATGGACAGGTGGAAATGGAGTAGTACAAGAGGTAAGACAGAGGAGGAGATTGTAATAGAGCACTGCAGAGATGAGAAGCAGTTAGTATGGGGATTAGTGGAATCTCTATGGACAGGTGGCAATGGAGTAGTACGAGATGTAAGATAGAGGAGGAGATTGTAATAGAGTATTGCAGAGATGAGAAGCAGTTAGTATGGGGATTAGTGGGATCTCTATGGACAGGTGGTAATGGAGTAGTACTAGATGTAAGACAGAGGAGGAGATTGTAATAGAGTACTGCAGAGATGAGAAACAGGTAGTATGGGGATTAGTGGTATCTCTATGGACAGGTGGTAATGGAGTAGTACAAGATGTAAGAGGAGGAGATTGTAATAGAGTACTGCAGAGATGAAAAGCAGTTAGTATGGGGATTAGTGGGATCTCTATGGACAGGTGGTACTGGAGTAGTAGAAGATGTAAGAGGAGGAGATTGTAATACAGTACTGCAGAGATGAGAAGCAGTTAGTATGGGGATTAGTGGGGTCTCTATGGACAGGTGGTAATGGGGTAGTACAAGATGTAAGAGTGAGAAGGAGAAGTAATGGAGGCAAGAGGAAAATGGAGAGGGTTGCATTAGCCATGGCCTAAGGTGGGGAAGTAGGATTGGGGTGGAGTGAGGAGTGGGTAAGGGACTAGGAAAAGTAAGTTGTTGAACCTGTTAGAGAGTTGAAGTAAAATATAAGTGAAACAACCTGTAGGGGGAGTAGGGGATATGTAGAAAGAAGAAAGATTTGCAGCAGACTAAACTATGCAGTGATAAGTAGGGGAGGGTAAGGTGTTTTGAATGTTACAGCAAGCAGGAAGGGTGGAATTAGGGGAGGAAGGGATTAGGTGGTTAGGTATAAAGGAAATTATATGGGGTGGGTGGGAATGAGGGTGGTAGGGGAGTGAATCGAGCCTGAGCGTAGTGAGAGTGAACAGAGGGTGATTGGCCAGGAAGAGTCACCACAAGAAAGAATCAGCAGGCCAGGAAGGAAAGAGTAAGGAGCACACAGTGAGAGTCAGCAGGTAAGTAGAAGAGGTGGGGAGGTGCAGACAGAGAAGGAAGAGATGTAATAACGAGGTATACACAGGCATTTGCAGTAAGATAAAACCAGTTAAAAGGAAACCACAAACAGAAAAACAAAAAGAGTATAGCTAACTAAGAGAAAGTTGACACTAGGGTAGTGACTAACTTATAGATGGCAAAGAGAGACAGAGGCAAGGTTTCTAAACAGGTGAGTGTGGGGGTGGGGCTCTCAGTGGTATGCAGGTATCCTGTACAGTAGACAAAGTAAGACTTTGTGGTATGAGCTTAGAACATACTTTTAGTGTAAACTGGCTATGCAATAGACTACAGGCATAATTCCAGGAGTTGGAGCAGTATCAGTAAAGGTAGACACAGTCTTGAGGGAAGACACTTTGCTTTCAAACCTAGGGAAAACAGGAGGGGAGAGAGAGTGTGTTGAATATAAAAGCTAGGGAAAAAACAAAAACAACAGAGGTACTATACACGCAACTACTGATAACAGCTAGAGAGGAGTTAGTTGAGATAAAATATGAAAATTACATAAATAAATAAAATAAAGTACATATGATGTTAACTATACAGATTAGAGCAGTAACAATGTGAGACAAAAGTTTAGTAACTTACTTCTGCTATAACACTTTCACATAACAATGGTAAAACTATTAACCATGATGTCTTAGTGTAAAACAGCTGACAATAAAAATGTCTGCTGTAGTTCATGTAGTAAAACGTGCCATTTTGTAGTTGAAATAATCAAACTAAATGAGATATGAAAATATAGCTAAACAGAATTTCTGTACTTTAACTCTTGAATTCTACAAGTCAGGTTAAGGAGTTAAAACAATTGGCAGTCTCACGGCAACAGAACTTAGAACAAAACAAAGCGAGCTATACAGCTGATGTTGTAAATCTTTTATTTATACATTACAGATAGGTCCTCGGTTCCATCCTCAGAACTGCTAGGCCGTTTTCAAGCTCACGCAAGCCAAAAACTCTCAGCTAAAAACCTACCCACAATGCCCCTCTCCTAGATACTCCAGATCTCGTTTGCTGCGTTCCTAGTCAGACATGTTAGCCGTCTCTCTCAAAGCTAAGCAGTAAATTGTTGATTTTATGACAGTTTTTTTTCTTCTAAATTACTACATTTTTAGTCAAGTTAGCCTTTTTTTCACTTTTGCCTATAACCTAGGCCTATTTCTTACCCTTTTCCTTGGTAATTACATTTTTTTACTCTTTTTGTTACTGTCCCTCTCTCCTGTCTTTGACAGGCCTTCCCTTTTTACTAGTTCATAGGTTCATAGGTTGGTACTAGGCTATTGGCCCTAGGGCCTATACAAGCCTAGCCATAACAGTTCCCTGGCTATTTCTTCCCACACTATTTACTTCCCTGGACCCCTGTCTAGCAGGGCGACTGATGTGATCCCAGGGGTGAATTTCCTTTCTCCCATCCAATCATCAAGGTTCTTTTTGAAGAGGGCCAAAGATGTGCTCTGCTTGACAGGTATGGGCAGTCTATTCCAGAGTATGGGGAGTCTCTGGGTCAGGAACCTATCCCTCCAGCATGTTTTGTTTATTGTGATGAATTACTAATGGTATTCCTTTACTAACATCACTAGTATTTTATTATTTTAAAGATTTATTATTATTATTATTATTATTATTATATATTATTTTATCTTATTCTTTCTATAGGATAGCATTGTTTTCCTTATCATGTCAGACAAAGCTAAGTTGGGTTTTAAACAGTGTGACAAGTGTGGATGTAAGATGCCTAACTCAGATACACATGTCCATTGTGTCTACTATTTGGGCGTGGATCATATTAAAGCTGATTGTGACATTTGTGCTAGTTTTAGTAACCAGACACTAACAGAACATAAGAATAAACTTATTTTAAAAGGGTTACTCAAGACACCCTTCTCGGAGGGTCTATCTGGGTCGGAAGTCTCAGCCCTTCCTAAGACCAAAAAATATAAGGAAAAACGGAGTCACTCGGTTCCTGCATCCCCGTCAGTTATGGAACCGAGTTGGCTCCGTGCTTTGCCAGTACCCTCAGTACGGACCTCCTTGGAACCAGGATCTGTGTCCTCTCCCTCGGTGCTGACCATGGTATTCATTCCTATTTCAGTTCCAGCCACAGCACTACTGACTTCGGTGCATCCTTGGTTCCCACATTGGCTCCGATGACTGTACATGCCTCGGCACCATCCCCGTCCATGGTGCTGACAGTCTCCTTGGCTCCATGGGCTCCGATGACTGTACATGCCTCGGCACCATCCCCATTCATGGTGCCGACAGCTTCTTCAGCTCCATGGACTCCGATGACTGTAAATGCCTTGGCACCATCCCCGGCCAAGATGCTGACAGTTTCTTCAGCTCCATCGGCTTCAAAATGTGAATACCTGCCAAGGACAAGATATTCTCAAACTTACTACCCTTTCTTGGGGCAGAGGTTTAGTCCCTTTCTAGAAAGACCTGATTCCCCTTCAGCAGCCTCCTTTAGATCCACTAGGAATTTTTCTGAACTAGACCTAGTGCAGGTTGTGGATCAGCTTCTGGCAGCTAGGGGATCGCCCATTACAGCTAGAGCTTCTGTCCCTCCTGGCTTGGAATCCTTTACCTCATCTTCCCCTGCTTACCCTCCTCCAGCATCCTCCCTTTTCCTGGTACTGATGTCATCTTTGGTACATACTGTCTCGGTTACGACAACAGTGTCTCCCCTAAAAACTGTACAGGATCTGATAAACCCAATCAGGCAACCAACAAGCAACGCCAGATAAATAACGTTTAATGAAATGAAGCGCTTTTCGTCTGCAAAGTATGCAGACTTCTTCAGAAACATAGATAAAATTGCAAACAGTCCTTATAAGGGCATAACAATTACTGATAATTGAAACATCAAGTAAGGCAATTAAAAAGTAATTAAAAAATGTAGTAAGAAATGCTGTAAACACATAAACACAGACTCCTCCTATCAATTGACTCGACCAGCTTATAGCACATTGAAAGCTAAACATTAAACTGCATTATTAAATACAAAAATAACTCATTAGTTCAAATTTCATAATAAAAACCACAACACTGGTACACAGTGTATGCGGTACTTGTCCCATTAACATTCAATACAATATAGTACCCTACCTATAGTGTTGGTATTACAGTAATAACTATATGGTGTTAAAGGAAACAAAAAATATATACATAAAAAATAATAAATAACTTGGCAATAAACCACACTGAACTATCTCTGAAGGCTCCTAAGTTTTAACACACACCTTATTGAACATAAGTCATTCAAACCTGGAAATGAATACGCATTAAGCCTAATTTGCCATTTAAGTTCTGATTCTTCTAAAAGTAAAGGTAAGGGGGCTCCCCTCTTGTTTTCAAGGACCTGGTCAATAACCAAAAACTTAAAACTGTGCTCCTTATAGTCACAGATGTGTCTAGCCAATGCATTCTCGAGTTTGTTCTTTGAAATGGCATACTGGTGCTCATATATTCGTTCACGTAGTTTTCGCTCCGTTTTACCCACATAAAATGCGGGGCATCTCTGGCACTTAGCCAGGTAAACTACCATTCTGGAGTTACAATTGGCTCTACATCTCAACCTAAAAACACTATGAAGTATTGCAAATCTATTAGTTATTTATTATTTTTTATGTATATATTTTTTGTTTCCTTTAACACCATATAGTTATTACTGTAATACCAACACTATAGGTAGGGTACTATATTGTATTGAATGTTAATGGGACAAGTACCACATACACTGTGTACCAGTGTTGTGGTTTTTATTATGAAAGTTTGAACTAATGAGTTATTTTTGTATTTAATAATGCAGTTTAATGTTTAGCTTTCAATGTGCTATAAGCTGGTCGAGTCAATTGATAGGAGGAGTCTGTGTTTATGTGTTTACAGCATTTCTTACTACATTTTTTAATTACTTTTTAATTGCCTTACTTGATGTTTCAATTATCAGTAATTGTTATGCCCTTATAAGGACTGTTTGCAATTTTATCTATGTTTCTGAAGAAGTCTGCATACTTTGCAGACGAAAAGCGCTTCATTTCATTAAACGTTATTTATCTGGCGTTGCTTGTTGGTTGCCTGATTGGGTTTATCAGATCCTGTACAGTTTTTTCGTGGTCTTTTGGTATTTTTTTATTGTTTAACAGTGTCTCCCCTGTCGGCACTGACCACCCTTGCTGCATCGGCTATGATGGAGCTGATGCTTTCTCAGAGTGGTGCTTAGACCATCCGTACCTTGGTACCTTATCCAGCGCCTATTTTCTTGCTGCCACCATCTATGTCCATGGCTCTGATGGCTTCCAGTTCTCTCAGAACCCCTCAACTGGAGGTGGGCTCGAGTCAGCCTGCTGTACAGGTGATGGAAAGAACCCTTCATTTCGAAGGTTCACAGCCAGCACCTAGAACACCAGTATCAGAAACCTCCCCTAGTATGTTCCTCTCCCAACCCACTATGTTGGGTCCCTGGGGACGGGAGTCACAAGAGCCCCATGTGAAGGGAACCCCTTCTCTGGAGTCCTCCTCAGAAGATCCCACTGGAGAGCCACCCCAGAAGAAAGGGTGCAAGAAGAAGCACCTTGACTCCCCAAAGGAATCTATCACAGAAGACACTGATTGTGATAAGGGAGAAGGATCCCCATGCTCTCTCCCAGATGATGTTTCATTCGGAGACATTCTCGAAATCCTCAAACAGCATGGGGAATGGAAGCCCTCTAACCCTTCTTCTGAGGAATCTGTGTTTCTGCAGGCCATCCGTGCCCAGCCATCTACTTCCAGGCTGACCCCACCAGCAGATGATCTTGTTAAACTAATTGTACAGCATGCCTGGAAGGCCCTGGACAATGTAGAACCTGTCCGCCGGAGCCGGACAAAATTTTATCTACACCTGAAGACCAGCCCCATTGGTCAAAACAGCTGACAGTTGATTCTATGGTCATGGCGGTAGCTACCATGAGGGAACTGGCAGAAGATAATTCCACTGGCCATCCTCCAAATAGGGAGTCCCAGACCATGGACAGATTAGGGAAGTGGACCTATGCATCAGTGACCTTCGCCATTCAGTCGCTGAATTATCTGGCATACTTTACTCGACTCCAGAGAGACCTAATTTCTGAAATGTCTTCCTCTTTGGTGAGGGTACTGCCTGATGAGGTACATGACACTGTAGCCTCGCAGCTAGCTACCCTTGAATCCATCTCGAACTCCCCGATGCGTTTGATATCTCACACCACCGAGGGGGCAGCTCGAACTGCCGCATAACATAATGCTTGGATGCAATTGTGTGACTTTGCAGACCCCTTTAAATTTTCCTTCGTCAATGCACCTGTCGACGAATCTGCACATTTCAAACCCAAGATACGAGACACACTTGCACGTAGTGAGAAAGACAGAAAGACCTTATCTGCTGTGGGCATATTTAATTTATTTATTTATTTATTTTTATTTTACATTTGTTGACAGGGCTAGTCTGGCTGGATACATGTCCATTTTCAGCAGAGGCCCGAGGAGAAAAGCTCCACTATAACTGGTACATTACATAAAAAAAACATTACTATAAGATACAACTTATAAGGATTAATGAACTAATTGAATGTAGGATATTAACAATACAGAAACATTTTTACAGAATTGTACAGTTCTTGAATTACATCATTTTTACAGAATATGTATAATACTTAAAATACTAAATACTGAGTAGAAATTCCTAATCCCATGTTATTAGGAGAAGCAGGAGTAGTAATTTTGAAAAGAAAGGAAGAAAGAGGTAGCACATACAAAGGTCTATACTATATAGTATTGACAGCTATGATAATACATTTGTGCCAGGGCACCAGTTCTAAGAAATAGAATTGCATGGCAGGGAGCAAAGTGTGAGTGTAAGTGAGAGGGTAGATGACAGGATCCAGAGGTGTATTGAGTAAAAGAGAAAAGATGTTATAGGAAAAGTAATATCTAAGTGGATATAAGGTGAGCTACAGAGGAGGAGTGATACAAGTAGTAGAGACAAGTAGAGAAAGTAGAGGAGGGAGTTGTAAAGAGAGTTGGGCACTAAAGTCAGTCAGGATTAGAACAAGGGCATAGCCAGTTGGATTTGAAATGGTGCCTTAGTTGTTTCTTGAAAAGTTTTGATGAGCCTAGGGAGGTCAGTTCTATGGGAAGTTTATTCCAGTAAGAGCCAACAACATTTGTAAACAAGGAGTCGCCAGCTTTATTGTGTGATTTGAGAGTAGTGACTAGCAGTTTGTTTGCTGAGTGGAGGGAAGTAAGATTCTTGTAAGGGGTGACAAGGTTATTAAGTATTGGTGTATTATTAGGGTAATGGAGAATTTTATAGGTGATAACTAACTGGTGGAGGAGAATTAGATTTTGAAGTTCAAGCCAGCTGAGTTTTTTGAGATTATCACAATGATGGGTACGAAATGGGGAACCTGTGGCAAATCTGGCAATGTTATGGTAGGTTGTGGCAAGTTTCTGAAGGTTTGATTTTGAAAGGTTGATAAAGGATGGGGAGGCATACAGTAATGTAGAGATGAGATGAGTTTGGGCTAGAGACACCCTGCTAGTCGGTGTAAGAAAGGGCTTAAGTCTATAGAGGGCACCTATCTTTTTATTTACAGCTTTGATGGTTAGGTTAATGTGGGAATCAAAGTTCAGTTGATTATCTATTGTAAAACCTAGCAGTTTAGTTGAAAGGTCAGGTGTAATGATAGTGCCATTATCAGAAACAATAGAGAAGGAGAAGGGGGTAGACTTAGGGGTAGGTGAGAAAAGTAATAATTTGTTTTTTTTTTTGGGATTGAGGAGGAGACAGACATGTTGGAACCATTTTTCTGCTGCTGTAAAGACTTTTTGGGAAGAAGAATGGAGTTCAGATGGAGATCCAGCAGAGCAGATGAGAGTTGAATCGTCTGCATACTGAATACATGTGGATGTTGGGAGTGAAATAGATAGGTTATTGATAAATATGGAGAAAAGAAGGGGACCTAGGATGGATCCTTGAGGGACACCGATAGTGACTGGGAGCTGAGAAGATAGATGGCTGGCCCAAAGCACAGCTTGTTTTCTATCCTTCAAGTAAGAGTCAAACCAGTGCAATGCCATAGAGTCAAGTGAGAGAGATTTCAAAGTGTGTAGCAGAAGTTGATGGTTCACCATATCAAAGGCTTTAGACAGGTCGAGAAATAAAGCAGAGGAGAAAAGGTTGTTATTGCGATTTTTGTTGATATTGTCTGTGAAGGAGAGAAGAGCAGTAGAAGTGCTATGGAAAGGTCTAAAGCCGTGTTGGGAGTCTGCTAGTAGGCTATTATGTAAGAGATGATTTAAAAGTTGTTGGTGTATACAACGTTCCATAATTTTAGATAGAGGTGATAGAAGGGCTATGGGACGGAAATCCGTAAGCTATGCTTTTCCAACCCCCAAAGGTCCTACTCCAGGAACCAGAAGGGAGGAAAGATATGGTTCAAGAAATCCCAAGGATCCTTTCGTGACACTCATGGTGAACAATCCCCCCAGGGCAGAGGGTGCAACTCATATGGAAGACACCCTTTTCTGGGTAGAGGGGGTCCGTGTAACCAGGGAGCTAGAGAGTCTTTCTCTGGGAGACTCTACCAATGCTCCTGAGCAGCGGCCTGATTGCTTTCCTCTGGAAGCAATCGGGAGACATTTGTCTCTGCATCTACCAGCCTGGCATCTTATTACTACCAATGTTTGGGTGCAGAGAATAATATCCAGAAGCTACCAAATACCATTTGACTTAACTCTCAGACCCATCAAATGAATCCCTGATGTATCACCCAATCAGAGGGAATTAGCAGCCTTAGAAATAGAAAAACTGCTAAGAAAAAGAGTCATCCAACCAGTCCCACCAGAACAGACAGGATCCAGGTTTTACTCGAGGTTCTTTTTATTGCCAAAAAAGACAGGTGACTGGAGACCAATCCTGGATCTCAGCCTACTGAACAAATTTATCAAACCTCAAAACTTCCGGATGGTCACAGTACTGTCCATTCTTTCCTTCCTAGCGAGGGACAATTGGATGTGCTCTATAGACCTACAGAATGTGTACTACCACATAAAGATGGATCACTGCTTCCAGAGGTTTCTCCACTTCTGGCTGGGAGCCAATCACTACCAGTTCAGGGCACTGCCATCGGTCTCTTGACAGCCCTCTGAGTGTTCAGCAAATGTATGGTAGCTGTGGTAGCCCATCTTCGACTACAAGGATACCAGGTGTTTCCCTATCTAGATGACTGGCTCCTTACCGCCCTGACCAGTAATCTCCTAGTTCACAGCCTCTCTTACACTCAAGGTCTCACTCTCCACTTAGGGATAGCAATCAACAAAGACAAATCTCAGATGTCCCCAATGAAGACACTGGAATTTATTGGAGCAGTCTTCAACACAACATCCTGTCAAGCTTATCTCCCCCCTCACAGGCTTTTGAAAATAAGATACCAAATTCAAGACCTTCTTCCTCACATGTTTGCAGCAGCACATCTTGTACTGCAACTCTTGGGCTCCATGGCAGCTGCCATTACTTTAGTACCACTAGCAAGACTACACATGAGAATCCTGCAGTGGCTCCTTTCTGCACAATGGTCATTGTTAACCCACCCACTCAACCACACGATACCCTTACAAACCATTGCAAGGAAGAAATTCTATGCTGGATAGAGCCACAAAAGAATCTTTGGTGTTGACTGTTCTGTCTTCCCCAAAGCATGGCCATGGTGACCACAGATGCTTCACTGTTAGGGTGGGGGGGGGGGCATTTTCAGGGAAAGACTGTCCAAGGCACCTGGACCCCCATCAAAGCCAACTTGAACATAAATGTCCAGGAACTTAGGGTAATTCTCTTAGTGTTGCAAGCATTCCATGCATCCCTACCCTCGGGGACCACTGCAATTCAATCAGACAACATGTCAGTCATCTGGTATATCAACAAACAAGGTGGAACCAGATCTTACCCCCTGTGTTGGGAAGCCATGAGGATTTGGCAGTGGGCAATAGCTTCCAGTCATTTTCTTATAGCATTGCACATTCCCGGGAGTTCCACCCTTACTGCAGACAATCTGAACAGGAACATCCTGATGCCTCAAGAGGGTTCCCTCAACCCTGTAGTAGCAGATCAGATTTTCCAACTTTGGGGCAAGCCTTGCTGTGACCTGTTCACTTCCCCCCTGAACTACAAACGCAGGAGCTATTTTGCCTTGATCCCCCCTCAGGGGGAACCACTGAGGGATGCTCTAACGCACGATTGGCCCTCAGGTCTTCTGTATACCTTACCCCCAATTCCCCTCATTCCAAAATTTCTCCAGAAAGCTCAGAGGTTGAAAAGCAAAGCGATCCTCATTGCTCCGTACTAGCCACGTCAAGTCTGGCTCCCATTTCTATGGCCTCATCTGATTCACAGCCTGTGGATCCTGGATCATTCCCAGGACCTGTTATCCCATCCTTAGGGATTGATTCATCTGAACCTGCACAGTCTCAAGCTCACAGCTTGGTTCCTCCACTTCCAGTGATTGCCAGGCTGCCTGACATCCCATCTCCTGTTCGTGAAATTCTTCTGGCCTCACACAAACTTTCCACTAGAAAGGTTTATTCTAGTAAATGGACTAGGTTCTCTATTTGGGCCAAAGATCAGAACTTAGAACCTTTCTCTGTGCCTATTCAGAATATTCTACAATACCTGACTACTCTTCTGCATGCAGAGCCTCAGCTTCAATGATCACTATACATTTAGCAGTTATCGCTAATTTTCATAATGGTCTTGATAATTCTTCAGTTATGTCACACTGCCAATGCAAGACCTTTTTGAAGGGAGTATTACATGTTAAACCTCCGGTCAAGCCTCCCTTAGAACCCTGGGACTTGACTCTGTTGCTTCAGTCTCTCACAGGTTCTCCCTTCGAGCCCTTTGATTCATGTGATTTGAAATTTTTGTCATGGAAAACCATACTTCTAGTAGCACTCACCTCAGCAAGAAGAGTATCTGAGCTGCAGGACTTGAGTGTCAAGAGTCCTTACTTGATCTTCCACACGGTTAGGGTGTCCCTTCGTACTGACCCTTCTTTCTTACCCAAGGTCATTTCTGACTTTTCCATTAATCAATCTATTGACCTGCTGGTTTTCTTCCCAAGGCATTCTTATAGAGGGGAGTACCTTACCGTTTGCACACCCTTGATGTGCACCGGCAGCTTCAATGTTATTTGGACAGGACTAAATCTTTCAGGAAAACAAACCAATTGTTTGTGGCCTTTGCAGGACTCAAATTGGGTAAACCTGTTTCCAAAGTGACTTTATCCTCTTGGCTTAGAAACGTCATTACCTTTATCTACCAACAGAATAAGCTACCCTTACCTTCCAGAATAAAGGCTCATTCTACCAGATCTATGGCTACTTCTGTAGCATTTCATTCCAGAGCCTCTATGGATGATATATGAACAGCAGCCACTTGGGCAAGATCTCATACCTTCATATCTCATTACAAATTGGATTTGGCCTCCAGGAGATGAGCATCTTTTGGTTCTATGGTGCTCAGGAATATCCTTCCTTAGTGACACCCAGGACTCAAGTAGCTGGGGACTTGGTCCTATCTGTAATGTATGAACAAAAGATTTACAACATCAGATAAAGAAGTTATGTCTTACCACAATGTTCTATCTGTGTTGTAGATCTTTTGTTCATAGGTTCATAGGTTCATAGGTAGGTACTAGGCTCTTGGCCTGAGGGCCTATGTAAGCCTAGCCAAAAAGGTTCCCTGGCTTATGCCACCCAAGAAAGTTATTTTCCTGTGCCACTGTCGAGCAGAGACACATAAGTGATCCCCAGGGTGTATTTCCTATTTCCCATCCACTCATCAAGATTTTTCTTGAAGAGTGCTAATGAAGAACTTTACTTGACATAGATGGGTAGCCTGTTCCAGAGTATGAAAAGTCTCTGGGGCAGGAATCTATCCCTTCAGCATGTCCTGTTTATTGTGGTGACAAGGTTTTGGTCCCTAGAGCTTGTAGCTCTGAAGGACTGGGATTTCTTTAGGTATGGCATGTCCAACAGCTCTGAGTTTGACATAGCTTTATATGTTAGGCAGAGATCACCTCAGAGTAGGCGATATGCTACAGAGTAAAGCTGGAGTTTTTTGAGATGGTCAGTGTAGGGCATCTGTTTGAGGCCAGTAATCCTATTTGTGAGGTACTTCTGTGCCCTTTACAGCTGCTGCAGATATCTTGTGAGATACATTCCAAAAGGGGCATTGTACTCTATAATGGGTCTAATGAGTGTCGAGTAGAGGGGAATAATGACCTCTTTTTACCTGGATGAGAACCCTTTTATGATGTGGTGTGCAACGTAGGAAGACTTCCTGACTACTGTGGCGATGTGACTATCAAAGGACAGACTAATGCCCACCTGGGTCCCAAGGTCTCTTATCACACATTCAGTGTTAAGTAGACTGCTGCTATTACTTCCCGCCCTCCTTCCCCCTGCCTGGATTCCGGGTGGACTTTAAGAACTCCTGGTTAGGGTATTTGCTCAGACAGAGCCTCCTACCTTTTTTCCTATTACTACATTTTCTATCTAGGGTAGGCAAACTCGATCTGGATTATCTGGGAGAGGGGCATAGTGGGTAGGTTCATAGCTGAGAGTTTTTGTCTTGCGCGAGCTGGAAAGCGGCCGTATCAGTTCCAAGGATGGAACCAAGGTCCTATCTGTAATGAATGAATAAAATATCTACAACACAGATGGAACATTATGGTAAGACATAACTTCTTTTTCATATCCATAAGACTGCTACTAAAAGTATTTGATATAGAGGCCATGCCATAATGCAGTCACTGTACAAGTTAAATGCCCAATAATGCAATACCTAAATTCTATGAACCAACTGTCACCAGTTAACACTACTAAAGAAATTCAAACTGCAATCTACAGATATATGGTAGAAGTGTACAAAAAAGCAATTTCTACATAAGTAGAAAAGTAGAAATATATCCAAAAGCAGATAAAAAATAACCTATATCAATTTATGTACAGCCTTTCACTTGTATGACATGAGACAATAACTCAGCCAAGCCATGACTTAAATATTTGAAATATTTATATATGTTAATATATATATATATATATATATATATATATATATATAAATACTAAATAATTATAATATTTATTATTTGTTTATATATATATATATATATATATATATATATATATATGTATAATATTTATATATATATATATATATATATATATATATATATATATATATATATATATATATATATATATATATATATATATATATATATATATTGGTTGTCTAGGTAATGGCAAAGCTGGCCAAATTCTCTAGAGTGAGGAGAGCTTGTAAGGTGTGGAGTTTTTTTTTTTTTTTTTTTTTTAGGCTGCTAGTATTGAATAGTAACATCATTAGGTTTCTTTGTGTTTTTTTTTTTTTTTTGCTATGTCTGTAGGTTTGTCAGTTTGGCATTGCCTACAAAAGGCTCTAAGGGGTGGATAAAATTTTAGCCAATATTCAGAAGCCAAAAGAGAGGTGCAGAACATCCTGTGCAAAGCAATGTGGTATGCTGATCATGTCCTCCCATGCTGACCAATATTGTATCCCCCTGGAAAGACACCAGAAAATAACCCAATTATTGAAGACAATCATCTTTTGTTCATACTGTAGCATCATCCTTGGTGAAGGTAGAATGCTACTCAGTGCAAGGCACATACCTGGCTGAGACACATATTCAGAAAGACTTATTTATTTATTTATCTTTCTTTACCAGGAAAGTCTGACTGGGTAAACCCCATTTTCAACAGAGGCCCGGGGAAAAAGCTCCATTCATTTACATTACATTATACTTAATATTTTTACAGAGGCAGAAGTTACTGAAGAGAAAGCCCATGTGCAAATTAGTGGATTTTTCAGGCAGCAGTTATATATAAAAATTGTTTTGTCATTTCAGTGAGAGGTTGAGAGTATTCTGTGTAAAGAGAGTATTTGAAGAGTATTGTACACTGAGCACAAAGTCTTAACCTGATCAACAAATGCTCTGTTCGTACAGTCTAGGGAAATACGACTCAGGTCATTAATACCCACATGGACTGTGATAGAAGCATACTAGTACCTATGGTGTAGTGACTTGAGTTTGCGCTTTATTTGGTGGAACCTGGTTCCAGGTAACCAACTAACTGCTGTCTTCTCCTTGTTCAGTCTGGTGGGTGGGGCATCAGTGTGTGATGCAATGGAGTCCCCTATGACAAGAGTCCTAGGTAATATGTTGGATTTCCTTATAGGCTTTGCTCTTGGGGCTCCATTGGCTGTAGCCATATGTATGGTGTTTGGTGTTGCTTTTGATGAGTGCTTTAGAGATCACTAAGTATAGCCATTGCAGTTTATAGACTTAAAAGGTCTTTGAGATTTGGCAAGATTGTGTTTTAGTGATTTAGCAGAGGTTGGTATAAGTTTGTGTGTTTGTGGTGGAAACTATGTGTGGTTGATGTAGCGTGTGTCTTCTTGACAACCTTATTTGTATTCAGGATTTTTGCCACCGGCGAAATTGTGTATGTGCATCTCTCACATATTGTGTTTGTTTCTTAAAGGATTAAATGGCTGTCAGTAAGCATCAGACAATTGTTACATTGTCCCAGGATGCCCACATCTACTAACCTGGCTATGGAGACATTTGGAAATTGCATATCCATGTTGCATGGCCCTGTATTTGGGTGGACTACTAAAGGTTGCAGACTAGGTTGGTTACATAGAGATCTCCTTGGGTAGTCTCTGAAGTTGGCACTAGACTAAGATTTTATAGTACAGCTTTGTAACGTGCAGACTACGTGTTCTAAGCTTGCCATTGTACATTGACTTTGTTTTAGCTACACTACATTGCACCTTTAAGTTCTAAGGGAACTTTTATAGATACAATTTACTTTCTGGGTGTTTGTGTCTATACAAGGCACTTATACCCTCCTGATGTAATAAGACCAAGAAAGATTGCTTGCAAGTGTAATGCTACAGCAAAACAATGTAAACAAATTACCTTGATAAAGCAATTTCAAGTATTAGGGACCTTAAGAATGATTTAAAGAAAAACAAAACACCAAATTAAACAAAACTAAAGCAGCAACACTCTAAACAGTTAACTGAAGTGCAAAACAACAAAATAAATGTCTCGACTACTAAGAATGGAACAGAATTAACTAATGACTCCATCAGAATGTGATGATGATGCCAAGCAGATGGAAGCTCTGGGAAAATGAGCAGGAGACACATTTTCAAACGGGAGGTTTACTTAAGTGCAATACCAGTTTGCTGCCTGGGCACTTAGTGTTATGGATCTGTGGAAAACAATGTGTGGGAAAGTACTTAAATAGGTTACACAACAGACAGTAGTAATGAAAGAGGGGAGGGAGAGAGTATATAGCTATTAACTAACAGTTTATGATAACAACTTCAATCAAACAAAGCAAGTTGTTAAGAAATAGGAAGACACTAGTTAGGAGAAATGCCAATGGGCGTGCATTCGTTGAAGGTTTCATAGGTTCGTACTAAGCTAACTGCCCTTGCGAGCCATTTTAAGCTTAGCCAAGTATCCCTAGTGAGACTCAAACCCTGCACCTTGTGTTTGTAAAGCAAACACCTTAACCATTAGGCCACCCTCCCAGGTTGAACGTCGAGCTGGCACCTCGGCGTTTGTGAAAATCTACTGCCAATCATTAGCGGACTAGAGTTCCGCTGTGGCGACCCCTAACCGGGAAAAGCCGAAAGACAAACAACAACAACAACAACATAAACGATAGGTTGTATAATGACTTGCATTAACCAGGCTTCTCACCACAAAAGATAAAACAGTGAAATATAATTTTAATTACAATTGCATAATGAAGATTCAGAACAGAGCTGACCAAAAGGCTATAATACAGCATTGTGCAAAGTAATGTTATAAATTTAAGGACTCAAGCTTGGAGCAATACATTGTCAGCAAGGAAAAAAAGACTGATGTTATCTGCTGCAAAAACAGAGAACAAGTAAGATAAAAAGCATTTTCTACAAAAGTTAAGAAAGTTGCATTATTGAAAACTACAAGAAGAATTTTTTTAAAAAAGTAGAGAATAAGAGAAAAGGTATAAGAAAAAAATCAGGCATATAGTAGTCTCAAATACAAGTAGCAAGAATTACAGAAAAGGAATCAAAGGAAATCAGCAAAGTGCTGAAACAGCCTTTGATAAATTACCACAAACAGGGTATATCACAGTGTGTTAAGGGAATGCACTTTTAGGGTACTGTGACAGCATGCGACCCATGCAGCAGCAGCAGGAAAAATGATACGTCATGAAACGAAAAGATCAGTTAACTGTGAACGTGTTGGTAGCATGATGCTCTGAGACCATCTCTCCCTATGAACAGTGTGGAACCTAATGCTGTGAGAACCATCACTATGACCGTGTTTCAAGAAGCTGCTGGTTGTCACCAGAACCTTTTGGTTTCCTTGGACATGACACTGCCCAAAACTTTGACCACACAGCTGGAGCAGCGTTTGAAAATGATAATAGAAAATGATATGTACATATAAAATATACATTATAAACCAAATCATCCAGTCTGTCATCCATAATATAACGTGTTATGTAAGAAAAGACCTACCCTGTGATTTGCACAACTATTTACGAGACATTCAAATAATGGCTGTGTTATCATCAATCTCATCTGTATCTGCAAATGACATATGCACAGAAGGAGTTACATTGTTCATCACAATTATATTAATTTTATTTACTTAACATTTATTGATCTGGAAAGTCTGACTAGGGCAGAGCCTATTTTCAGCAGAGGCCCTGGGAGAAACACTCCAGATGTGTATCTTTGGAAAGTGGGAGGAAACTAGAGTACCCAGAGGAAACCTATGTGAATGGGGGGAGGACATGCATACTCTGCACAGAAAGCACCCCATTCGAGAATCAAACCAGAGAACCTCTTGCTGTGAAGTGACAACGTTAACCGCTGCACCACTACAATGCCCACATATTAATGTATTTCTTCCATTTTAACTATTAAGTTGTTTAACACACTACATCCCCATTTATAGTCAGGGAGAAGAGCTCCAGCAAATGTCATTACAGAACAACTATGCAGATGGGAGGAAACAGAATAAACTTAATAGTATCAGGCCTGAACTTGAACAAGGCACATTGATATCAGTGACTGGCTGTGAATAACAAACAAATGCATACATGCATGCAAGCATATATAAGAAGGAATGTCATAATTTCTGAAATACATAACATTTGATCTTAGCAAGAACACAATACAAATAGAATTTTTGATCATGTGATGGTTCCACATTTTGTAAAACAGTAAATTGCAACACAAGCTGATGATGGCATAATCTGCAGTATAAATTTCATTAGAAATAGATTATCAAGAGGTTTGCCTCTACTTAGATTATAAGGAGGAGATTATGAAGACATTCTAACTAATGACATGTTAGTCTATAGAGGTAGGTTAAAAAGCATGAAAACATAGGGGTTTATCATGGCAACTACTTAATGAATGAAACCCAGCAGTAAGGATGTCAAATACAAAAGAAGAAGGAGAAAGGGGAGAAAAAAGGAAGGAAAAATAAAGGCAAATATATAGAATTAAAAAACTAAAACATAGTCATGTTGCCATAATACTGAAACTGAGCATCTCCAACCCACAAGCATATAACTTGACTAAATATTTAGTAATTTGACTAATCATCATAGCATTTACTTGCTGAGAGAAAGACTAGTTACTCAAGTTATTTCCCTGTTACATAGCCAGTTCCCAGATTACAGGCTATTTATTCTATTCTTCATTTACGAGTTCCTGTCCCCAGTCCTAATGTGTTTTTTAAGGTATTACATACCTTGGCCAGGTAATTTAATGGCGAGACCAAGAGCAAGTTTGATTTTACCTACAGCAGTTGCTAGAGGAAGTACATTCAAATGTTGAATGTCATTGTGGCAGCAGTTTTTTTTTTAATGGTGGGACTTTTGACTTCAAAGAGTCAAAGGTTATGTCTCAATAAGCGTAATTCTTAGCCTTACAACCTACTAACCATCAAAAGCTTGAATATAGCAACCCTATGCTGATATTTTGTTGCTTCCATTATGTAAGGTTATTTTTCATGGAAGTTAATGACTGACTTCTCCTAACACAAAGTGGAAGCTTATTACATTTTTTTTTGCTGAACTTTTTTTATATTATTGGTATTTATTTTCTGCAGTAGGTTTTCAAGTCTAGTGTATCTGTCAGCAGTGCATTACAAGAACATAGGTTTCAAACAGAGCTGGATACAGGCAACATTTTTTAATACTGGATTTGGAAATTTGAGTCTCAGAACAGTTAGACTAGATGATTAAAAATCAGACTTGCATATATGAAGCCCTAGATTATCATGAATAGGAGTATTCCCGTTTCTCCAAGGTATGCAGATGTCAGAGATCATATTTAATGGGAGTATTGTAACATGCCCTCATACTGGGATATGCCAGGTGCTTGCCTCCTGCTACAAAGCAACTTTAAAGAAGAACAAGATTTTCAGTGTTTGCTCTTCTCCTTTAGTTTTTTCAGTTTCTTTTTCATAATTCCAGGCTTTAGAATCGCATGTCTCACAATTAAAGAAGGGAAACATGGATCAGGCATTGCCTTGTTAGCAATGCAGACATAAGCGCTATGTAACCTGTCAGAAATAAAACATAATGATAAGTCTTGAAGTCTTTCTGAATACTTAATTCTTCCAACCCTTTCAACTTTTCACATTCATTTACTTGGTTTGTTTGAAAGCTGCGGACTGTAGAATTGCATTCAATACTAGGTCAGATCAATATGTATAAGGCAATAGGTTGTTCTATCTAGATTGATTAGACATGCTCTTTAGAATTAGGTGAGCTGCAAGATATGCCTTCCTGACTTTATCTAAGACACGCAGGATTATCCCTAGATCATTAAAGATGATGTCAGTTTTATGACTTGATCATATATTTTATTAATGAGGTTTGGTAACAAACCAATTTGTCCAGGGATATCTCCAGGTGGGGGTTTAGATAGAAATAGTAGTGGTAATTAAGAGGGTAGGTGAAATAAGTTGGGGGGAATGAAAGGGTTAAATGGGAATGAAGGATGATTGGAAGGAAATAAGGTAAGGGTAGGGAGGGGCTTAATGGGTTTTATGTAAGTGTAACTGGGTAAAGAATCACATTTTGGCATGAACTTACTATTGCAAGTATTACATCTGTGATGACCAGTAGGTAGTGGGGAGCAGGTAGGCCTTGGATTTTGATGAAAGGAGTAATGTTAGTAAGCAGTCAAACTCAAGTGAGGCTGTTTGGTGGATGGAAGTTTTTTTGTGTGTGTGTGTGTGTGTGTGTGTGTGTGTGTGTGTGTGTGTGTGTGTGTGTGTGTGTGTGTGTGTGTGTGTGTGCAGTTTGGGGTTTAGTTGCTGTGTGATCATTAATGTAGTAAGTCATTGAAAGGGTATGTGTGGATGGTGTTAATTGGGGTTGCTGCTGTGATACATGGCTTCTGAAGGGCTGCTTGGTGTACCTTTCAACTGTACAGATTTTTGCCAGAATTTTGCCTTATAGTTTGGCTCTATTTCTCATAAATCTGTGGTTTTCTGGCAAAACAGTGGGATTCATTTAAGGCAGCAGTTAGAAATAATGACAGACTTTGAGTTTCACATTTCATACCCTTCGGTAAACCCATGCTAAAACAAACCCATTATTTATCAACTTCTAATTTAGTGAGACAATAGTTAAAATGGCCCCTAGTTTTGTCCCACTTTTATTTACATGTCTTTGTCCAGATTTCTTGCAGTCAGCAGAGCACTGGCCACTAACAGTTTGTGGAGCTGTGGTATGTTTGTGGATGGCGTATAGGTTTTGTACACTTGTTTGTAGTGTGTGGGTAGGCATTCAGCTGTAAAGATGACAGATGGGAAATGTATATTGGTTAACTGAGTTTGCAGCAGCCTGAATTGTGTAGGTTATCTTTGTTACATGGATAATATATGGGGTTTTCTTAAGGATTTTCTATTGAATCAAGGAGTGTGGGAGTCAATTTGTTGGACTACTCATCACTTACAAAGGAAGGAGGTGATTGTGGAGCTATGGTGGAAAAGGAATGAGGGATGGGTAGGTTATTCGGTTTGTTTGATAATCGTCCCTTTGGGCTGATAGGACATGGTATGTTATATGTGTGAGGTAAGGTTTGGATGGAGCATTGCAGGTATGCAAGGGTTGGGGGATAGGTAGGAACTAGTCTTACAGTGGCTAGGCTGAAGTTATAAGGATTAAGCAGGGCATGGTTTTGGGTCTTCTGGCAGATGTTGATTAGGGTTTGTTTTGTTATCAGATGTGAAGGAGACACACTGAAATGAAAGATTTAAAGGAGAAATCCAAGGGCAAGCAGTGGATTATGGATGTTATGAGCTTTTGGTAGATGCACTGGTTTGCTCATGGGGATTTGCATTGGTTTCCATAAGTGGCACAAGGATTGGGTTTGGGCATACTTTTTGGGAGATTGGTTTGTCATTTGTTGACCATCAGAAGGGTAGGAGGCTTGGAGGAGGTATGTGGATTTTAGAGTTGGTTTCAGTCTAGCAGGCATCATACTTTTAGCAGGTGAACTTGGGGGGAATAGGGTCTATTTTCACTTGGTTGATATGGCAGTGGTAGGGGTTGCAAGTGCTGTTAGCCGAGGCATGTCAGGTTGGATTGGAAGGATTAGATGCTTGTTTCCGGACTCTGGAGTAGCTTTATAAGTGAAGCATATGGTAGGGGTGTTGCTATCTTTGTCAAATTGTGTTGCAGCTGCCATGGCATAGAAGATTGGTGGGATGGGCTGTTGAGTTACTTGGTTCAGGCTTGTGAACAAAGTGAGGCATTTCAGCTGGTCGAGAAGAATTTATCTGCAATTACTACAGTTGCATCGGTGACAGGGTTATGTTTACTTAATCTTGGACAGTGGCTCATATGCTGGAAGGGTTAGAGTAGGTTTGATAGTGTGAAGATTGGCAGACATTGACTATTGTCAAAGTAAGTTGATTGCAAGAGTTGATGTTGGTAAATGGAGGGTCATCGGGTTACAGTCTGTGTGGTTGCTGCTTCATGGTTGTATTGAATTCATTAACAGGGTTTTTTGGTTGGCAAATGCTTTTTTGCCTTATAATGGATAACAGGTATGATGGCAGGATTACTATGCAATTGATCTATTAGTAAAGGAAATCTCATTTTGGTCATTATTATATTCATTGGGTGGAAAAAGGGGCTGCATCTCAGCATGATTGCATGCCATTGGCATTGTTTTGTTTCAGGTGACATTGGGCTTCTAAGAGTCTTGGTGGTACACTTGGTAGGTAACAACCTGGGATTAATTACAAAGCTACTGTTGGTAATTAGGATAAATGAAGATTTGTTAATTTACAGAGGGTATACAAGGGTATAGGTATTGTTTTGGCACAAGATAGGAATCAGCGGTTTAATTTTAGCCACATAGGTAACTGGCTGTTTTGGGTATTTATATGGTAGAGCTTTGGAAGCTTGATAACGGGGATCCAGTTTTGGTTCAGAAAGGAGGGTATACACCGAATGATGCTTGTTTCCTCCTTTTTATGTACAGTTAAGTGTGTTTCAAAGGTTTTTTGGAACTTTTGGTAGTAAGGAGGGAGAACAGCTTGGTCAGGCTGTTGGGCAGAGAAGAGGGGCAGGCTTGCCCTCTTCTGTTGCCCCTCTGGTGATGGATGTTCATTTCAATGAGTTGGGAAAGGAAAGTGAGAAGTTGGATGCTGCTTGATAAGTAAAATAAGTGAGCACAGATAAGGATTCTGTTTATCTGGTTGGATGTTTAAGTCAATAAGTGGTAAATAAAGTGAGCAATGGAACACTGCTTCATAAGTTACATAAGCAAGAGGAGGAAAGGACACTGATTATTGGCTCAGAATGTAAGAGGCACACTGCCCTACTTAACAGTTACATGGATGTTTATGATGTGATTAATATCAGCCATACCATGTTCATGTCATGATTAATAAATAATATTAGTTAATGACATTATGTTTATGGAAGTTTAATAAAGGTCGTCAAATGTCATTTGGTGTGATGTGTGTTTATTGAAGGGGACCAAGACAAATGAGGTTTGGTAAAAAAAAAACTGTCTGCCAAGGGACATCTTCAGGTGAGGGCTTTGATAGAAATAGTAGTGGGAATTAAGGGGGTAAGGGAAGTAAGGTGGATGGGGAATGAAAGGGTTAAATGGGAATGAAGGATGATTGGGAAGAAATGAGGTAAGGCTAGGGAGGGGCTTAACAGGTTTTATGTAGGTGTAACTGGGTAAGGAATTAGATTTTGGCATGAACTTGCTACCCACCCTCGCTCCCTTTTTTGGGGGAACAGTGGAGGGTGGTGGTTTGTTTATAAGACTGGATAGGGAGGAGAAGAGGGGCAGGTGGTGGAGAAGAGGGGCAGGCTTTCCCTCTTCTGTTTCCCCTCTGGTGTTGTATGTTCATTTCATTGAGTTGGGAAAAGAAAGCGCGCAGTCGGATACTGCTTGATAGTAAAATAAGCGAGCAGAGGTAAGGACGCTGCTTACTTGGTTGGATGTTTAAGTCAATAAGTGGTAAATGAAGTGAGTGATGGGATGCTACTTCATAAGTAAAATAAGCAAGTGGAGGTGAGGATGCTGCTTATTGGATTAGGGTGAGCGAGGCATGCTGTACTAGTTAACAGTTACATGAATTTTTATGCTGTGATTAATATCAACTATGCTATGTTCATGTCGTGATTAATAAATAATATTAGTTAATGAAGTTATGTTTATGAAAGTTTAAGAAAGGTCATTAAACATCATTCAATGTGGTGTGTTTATTGAAGGTGACTGGGACAATAAAAATGTATGTCCTTTTTGCCAATTTTCATAGTGCTACAGTTATTGACATTAAAAGTTATGTCATTATTCCTGAACCAAATATGCACTTTTTAGAGTTGGAGAACTTTGACACCTTTTACCAAAATAATTACGTTACCCAGTTTACTTTGCAGTTATCATCTTATCTGCTTATACTCAACCAGTTTCTAGTGTTTATGTCTGAAAATAATAGTCCAGAAAGATGTAATGCCATTAGAGGACCATATAGGACATTACCAGTAAATCCTATTGAAACTAGATTAATAATTCTCCTCTTTGACATATTTTCCCATGTTACTTATCCATCAGGATTTTACAAAATTAATTATGGAACTGATGATTAATGCCATTAATTTTACAAGCCTTCTCTTACACTGGAGAATATCTAATGTCTTAACTTGAATAAGAGAAACAGAATGCAAATCCGGCCATTTATCAAGTGCAGCTATTGTCTCTTCAAGGAAAGCCACAAGATTTATTTTCTACCACCTACATCCCAGGAGTCTTAATTCAGTCTTCACTTCTTGCCAAACTGCTGACAGATTAATGCATTTCTTTCTACAGTTACACTTCCCTTCAACTTAAAGCATGCTGTCAACATCCTTCCACCTAAGGTTTCTAATTTAAAGACTACTGTTGGATGTAGACCAATTGCAAACCTTTGTCTGTTAATAAACATTCTAGAAAATTGATCAATGAACAAATAGTTGAATGTATCCAGAAGTATGATCTTCTGACAAACAGGGAACATTAGCTCTGTCCAAAGTATATCTGTCTTTTCCCTTATCTCAGTAACATGGAAAAGGGTTTACATACTAGAACATTTTTTCTCATGCTAAAAAGATCATGTGTACCAGTTAATCATAATCTTCAACTGCATCAACTAGCTGACTTGTATTTCTCTGCTGAAGTTTCAAATTGGTTTTGTAACTATCTATCCAATATAACTTTTACAGTATTTGGGGAGTGTAACCATTACTCATCTGATTAATTTATGGTAGGATCTATCCTTGGCCCACTTTTGTTTCACTTTATAGGTCTATCCTGGGTCCTGCCATTCCTGAATATTACTTTTTATACAGATGACATCATACCTCTGCCTGTAAACCTGTTCCACATGTTTCTGTTGGACTAAAAGAATACTTCTCATTAACTTAGAAATTGCTTCCTCAAAGTAAACTCTCAATAAGCACAAGCCAATCTGCAGTCATTTCACAATCTAATTATTCCAGATCTTGTTGGATGTTTGGTTCCTTACAACATACAATAAATATATTTTGTTGTTACATTAGACAACACTCCACCCTTTCATTTTCACATAAATTCCACTTTAACAATGGTATCACAACAATTTAAAGTGATTTATAAATCATCCAAAACAGGGTGTGCCATTTATATTAATGTTCTGGTATCTACACTGGAATGTACACTTCCTCTAATAGCTTCTCTTGCTAGACAAAATTTAAAAGCCCCCAACTTGCTGAAAATGTATTTTTTAGGTTCATTAATCTTGCCAACCCTACTGACTACAACTGAACTTCATGTAAGAACACAAACTGGCTGGCCATCTGCCAGGGTTTCTTAACTGCTTGACTCTGTTACACTGAAAATTAGGTACTGCCCACTTCTGGCAAAGAAATTAGTAGTGCCTGACATATGCTCCACATTAAGAAGTAATTCTATTATCAACTGATTAGACATAGATTCAACTTAGCAATCCAAACTTAGCCAGTGCATTTTGGAATTTCTCTTCCATTCCATATTTTAGAATTGTGTGATCTCTCACTTTTCAAAAAATGAAGCTGTATTGGCAAAGTAAAACTAAATGCACGAACTTTAAGGATGCTATGTTAACTTGGTTAATTGCAACAATTTTATGTTTAAAACTATTTGTATCATTCGTACTGCTTCTATTAATCCAAACTGCATATATTGTGTTACCTTATATGTTGCTTCTTTTATAAATATATGTCTTTTGTTTTGCATACTGTGTGAACTCTAAGTATGCGTATGTACATGTTTATGTGTAGGTTTCTTTCAAGATGACCTAGGAGGTAGCTGATAAGGGTCTTGTGTCAGCCCACAAACATAGTAATCACATTTTAGATAAATAAATTTAAAAGTTAAAATCTGCTGAAAACAATCTCATGTATGTACTATATCCAAAATAAGGTCCCCAATGACATTTTGTTATAGTTCTATTAGTTACATTTTGACTATCTCCTTTATTTATATTACATAAAATGCTAGTCAGACTACTAAGCCAAAACATTTTGGTAGTGGTGTGCCCAACCCCCCTCCCCTGTGGAACTGGTACAAATATATCCTGTTGTCATATGTATACCTTTCAACTATTCAGATTTTTGCAGAATGCCCAGATCTTCACCTCATATTTTTGGTGTGTTTCTCATAAAATTTGTGTTTTTCTGGCAAATCGCCGAGGATTGAAGTCTCTAAATAATGACATACATTTGAATTTTAGATTTCATATCCTTCAAAACATGCATGCTAACACTCATCCTGTTATTCTAGCAACTTTCTAAGGTTATAGCAATATTTAAAATCTGTCTCTATTCTGAGCCATTGTCCCCTCAACTATTTTAAGCTTTGTCCAGATTTCTTGCTCTAAGAGTCTGAGAATTACGGCAATAGGCTAGAGACTGTCTTCATGCTGATAGTTTATTTAACATAATTGATATGGATTTAGTCAGGTTTTCTTTGATTTGTATACCAAATCACAGGGAAGACATCTTGTCCTCTGGAAATGTTTTTTCTTTTTTTTTCCTTGCAGCAGCAGTTATATATGTGGTTATATAAAGGGTGCTTCCTCATGTGTCTGTAGCACTTTGTAATAGTAATTTACTTATTGTGAAGTTTGTACAAACGATTTCTGCAAGCTCATTTGCTTTGCCCTTTGGCTAGGGCATAATTCTTAATAATAATAATAATAATAATAATAATAATAATAATAATAATAATAACTTCATAATTTATTAAACATGTTAGATTCACAGCTTTTCTATTTCAATGTTCTAATACAACTAATGAATATATTATTATTATTGCTTACAGCCTTCGAGGCCAAGCTGAGTTATTGGATAGATATGAGAGATGTTGTTAAGTTTACCTGTATATTTATTGATTACAGTATGTGCTCATTAAAGGTCAGTAATATCATAGCACTCATTTACTGTGCCTTGACCAGACTTATTTGGGTCACTGAGTTTAGCGTCCCTATCTTCTTAAATATGTTGTTTATTACATCATACTTTCCACTGGTAAAGTCTAGGAAGCATGACTTATTTATAAAATTGTTTGATTTTACACATAGGTGCAAATTCAATAAAGCTTACAGGGTCATTTTTGTCCGTGTTCCCATTGCATGGGTGCAGTGAGTTTTAGATTCAGTAATGTCTGTGTAGCAGTGTGTAATCACACGCATAAACATGCATCAATGGAAAGTTTCCTGGGATGCAAATTTCAGCATAAGTAGCTGAATTCTATGCTAATGAACCCATGCAACATGATGGAACAATCCAACAACCCTACACACAAGAGTGTGGGCTCTTTGTCTGTGTTGAAAGTGTATGTAGAAACTTTCCATATACAGGAGCCTACACAGAAGCAAGGGCATGTAGAAGTCCTGAAGTATGGACAGAATGCCCAAGAAAAGCTAAAAACACATATTTAATGGTCGAGGATGTCCAAAAGAATTGGGGGGGGGGGGGTCAAATCACTATAAATTTTATAATTTTTAATTTAGCACAATTTTACGCAGTGCACTGTTATTATGCAAATGATGTAAAAAAGCAGTGGATTTATTGAATCACAAAACCCAGGAACCATGTAGGGCTCTTCACTCCATGTAAGCTCCTACACAGTGTTTATGTTTCCCATGCCTGTTGATCACATCAAGGGGTGTATCAGGTAACTTTGTTGTTATTTCAGTGGGCCTTTTGCATGTGTGTGCACAGTGCACTGTTTCACGCAAACGACAATTATTATGCAATCCTTATTTATGTGAGCAGACCACCCATATACCAGACATGAGCTAGACATCCAAAAATAGAAACTGGATACATTCACTCAATATTGGTGAGATCTTTTGGGCATTGCTCAAACCTAATAAGTGGGGATGTGCTGTGCTCTACCAATTCCCTCTAGTTAAAGGTTTTTCCTTAACTACTCATGCAGCGACAGCTTTTAGGTATTGGACTGGGGAACAGATAGTCTTGGGTCAAGTACCGGGTATGCCAACTTTTATCATGCTGTGCCGACATTGTAGGTCATAGAAATGAATTGCAATTATCAGTAATTAGAGTATTCTGGATGTATCATGACAACAGAGATAAAATTATATCAATTTTTATATGCTTTACTTTTAATATGCACAGATGCACTTTGCTGCACGTCAATGCACAGAGCACAATACTGTGCACTGCAGCAGGAGTTTTAAATATTGTTAATTATATCCTAAGCAGGTGTATATCATTTAAGTTTGCCAATCCCACATGGTGGTACTACTCAGGAAATGTATAAACTATGCATACAGCCTACATTCTGATTTTCCCTCGATACTTTACCAACATCGGAGTATAAACTTGGAAATTTTAACTGACATAATACTAGGGGCTGCTGCAGCTATTCTACATCTGTATGTACTAGACGCTGAAGTCAGTGCTGCTGGTGCTGATGAAAATAGTCCTAGGCTGAAAAGGAGAAGAGTGTTCAGACCCAGGGTAACCTTCCAGGTGCTACATGAGCAGGATATTGTAGAGCACTACAGGGTGGAGAGGGACACATTACAAGAACTCTGTGAGATCTACTGGCCTCAACTCAGAGCAAGGGTCAACAGAGGGAAACTCATCCCAGTGGAAACTAAAGTATATGTAGCCCTTAGAATACTAGACACAGGAACTTTTCAAAGACCATCTAGTGACATGATGGGGGTATCAGCATCCAGGACACTCCACCAGTTCCTAGATGCTTTGCTTATGCATGCCAGTGAACACATATCCATTCCCCTCACTGCTGAGGAAGAGACCAGCAATATGGAACAGTTCTATAGTGTAGCACACTACCCTGAAGTACTGGGTGCCATAGATTGCACTCATGTACACATTAAGGCACCACCTCTTGAACAGGGTAGAATCTACATTAATCACAAGGGATACCACTCCATCAACTGCAAAATCATGTGCAATGCCCAGGGGATTATCTTGAATGTGTGTATTGGCAACTCTGGCAGTTATTATGATTCCCATACCTGGCACACATCACAGCTGTACCAGATGTTTGCTAGGGGGACATCACATAAGGCCATTTACTTGGGGATGCTGGCTACACCCTGGAACAGTGGATGATGACACCCATCATAAATGCTCACACACAGAATGCCATAATCACGCACATTCCCAAACTAGGAACATCACACAGCATGTGTTTGGGCTTCTAAAGTCACAGTTCCAGTTTCTAGATATATCTGTTGGAGCCTTGTAGTATACTCGAGGCACATGTACACAAATATTCACAGTCTGTACTATGCTGCAAAATCTGATCCAGTGGAAACAGCTGCAGCAGGATCAGCAAGAGGAAAGGACACACATCACCTCACCAGTGCATAGATCACCACAGCCAGTGCCACAGGAGGACTCGGAGGAGGAACCCCCAGCTGCTATCCCTGTAGGTAGACATAGACATGCTCAGTATGCCCTTGCTTTGGCTAAGAGACAATGCATTGTACATTCACTGTCCTCCTAGGCACCTAGAGTCTAATACTTTCCTCCAACTCACATTCATATTTTAAAATTGATGGCAGGCAACTCACACAACCTTTAACTATGCATGTATTGGCTCTGTACTGCTTGCATCAGACAAAGTCAGTCCTGAACTAATGCTGTGTTAACTGCCACATTTGCAAGGTAAGGCCTGAACGTAGACTGTAGTGTTGAAGACTATTATGACATATCCTCATATGTCTTACCATGTTACAGTATGCAGATATGTAGTAGTGCTTTTGTAGAGAACTCAAGTTAATATACGAGTACAGACAATTATATTACTAGAATGTTACTATATGTAATTATTATGCCTCAGGCATGAAAAACTCACACAGTCCAACCACAGCTGAATACTGGTATATCACGTATGAAAGAAGCTAGGAAGTGAGTCTAGTCCATTGCAGTTTCTGACTTCAGATTAGTTTGTATCCTAATAGTAAATGTGTTTCTCCCTCCACCCACAAAAACAGGATTGTAAGGCACAAAGATGTATATTTGTAGTCATAATGAGGACAGGAGTTGTGGCTACTAACTGTCTATGTCAAATATAATTCAAAGAAGTATTTGTGCAATACACAGTTCATGGTTTGATAGCAGTCTGCATTTTTATGAAGGAGGTTATGTGAGGAATGACCCCAGTTCTGGAAAGCTGCTTCTGTGACCAAAAGAACTAAGGGAACTATCTTGTTCTAGCTTTAATGGTGTTGAGGGTTCAAATCCTGATGTAGGCTGAGGTTTTGGAGGTGTTTTTGCAATAGTTAGTTTTTTTTACAGTCTGTGACTCTGTGTCCCATAATGCTTTCATTTTTATATTTTTAGTACACATTTGCACAATGTGTTGTGTGTTGAAAACAGTTTTAATAATGCTTAAATATTTTGTGTGAATCACTAAACTGCAGAAAAAGGAAATACGTAGATAAGAGTTATGTCAGACTGGCAATAGCAGAAACTGAATGCATTCAATTATTGCCCATAGCAATTGGAAATCACGGCCTAGAGTAGTGATAGGAGTGAGCTACAGTAGGATGTATACATTACATAATAGGAAGGCTGGATGTTAGCAAAGTGCCTTGCATTTGCAGACTGCTTACCTACTCGCAAACAGGTAAAAGAGGGAAATGCTCATGCATGTACACTTAGCATATTAATCATTGCATTTCTCCTATGCTTAACTATCATAGCTCTTAGCTGTCCATATTTTAGAAGAATATCCATGCTTCCACATCATATTTTTAGTCTGTTCCTCATAAAATAGTTTTATAGCATTCAGTTTCTGCTATTGCCAGTCTGACATAACTCTTATCTATGTATTTCCTTTTTCTGCAGTTTAGTGATTCATACAAAATATTTAAGCATTATTAAAACTGTTTTCAACACACAACACATTGCGCAGGACAGGTAGCTTACATCCTTCTAAGTTGGGAACTGCTGATTGAGGGATCAGTGTCTGTTATTCTAAAAGTGTATTAATTCTGGTTTAAGCACTTGGGCTTCAGGCCAGTTATTTTACATTAAGAGGGTTCGTGGTCTGCACTCTTGTGGGAGGAGATGCTGGACTCTGCCCTTCTGAGTTGGGAATTTCTGGTTAAAGGCTTATAGTGCCTGCATATTTGAACTGCTTCTTACTGAAATTGGTACACCTTGTTTGCTGTAGCATAGACTAGATCCAGGCCTGCTGAATCTAGCTTTGTTTGTATGCTTATTGTTTGTTTGCTTGTTATTTCCCATAAATGCTAATTCCACCTAAAACGTGGCTTTTCAGCGCTTCTGTGGATCCCTAGTGATATCTGCATTGCTTACTGTACTTATTTCCTTGTTTCACTTGAATGAAAGTTACTGTTTGTCATTTTTGCATTTAAGCTGCCTGTAGCACATTGCATTTAAGTTACCTGGCACTTTCTCACTAAAGCAATTATATAAGTCAGCACTAAAAAATTAAAAGCACTACACCCTCACAAACTCCCCTTGAGTACCTTGTTCCCCATTGGCCCTTTTTTTTCAATTATAAAGGAATTCCCAATACTATTCTAGCATGTCCAAAGGTCAGTTGTCAATCTCCTCTTCAGTCCAGCTGGTGAATCTGGGAATCTTGAGGCAATGTTACAACTGCCTCATGTACACAGACAACCCTCTCCTCCAACCATATAGCCAAACTGGAGGCTAAGCTCTCTCAACTCAGTACTGGCGTAACCAGTCAGGAGGAAAAGGAAACCACACTCACTACAATTCCAGTCTCACATAGACCTACCACGACAGCAAACCAAACACATAAACACGCAAAAACATACTCGGAGGCTCTAAATAAAAATTTGCCTAAGCAGCAGAGACCTCCAAACCAGACACCCAAGCAACCGCTCACCCAAAACAAAACACATGCAACACATAGCTCACAAAGCCAGTGTGCCAAACAGTCACAGCCCTTAAGGCTAAACAACACACCTGATACACTTGTAATAGGTGACTCTATCGTCAGGCACACTGATGTCCCGCTCACCAGGCTGAACAAGGAGAAGGTCACGGTGAGCTGCCTGTCGGGCGCTAGGATCCACCACATAACACAAGCACTCAGGTCACTCCAAGTACAAATATGACTCAGTCATTGTCCATGCTGGTGTGAATGACCTGAGACGTACCTCCCTGGACTACATGAAAAGAGACATAGAGGAGCTCTCTGAGCATGTATCCCAAGCCGGTATGACCCTGACCTTGAGTAGCATCTTACCCTCACCAAGAATGATGCCACAATATGAAGACAAGATGATCAATTTCAACAATTGGCTTAAGTATTGGTGTCATTCAAAAGGGATCCAATGTCTGTCAGCCTGGGATGACATGCTTGACGGCTTGCACCTATCACCCCTGGGCTTTCAGATATTGGCAAAGGCTCTTGCCACCCCCATAGTGCCTTTTTAAGGCAAGACTCAAAAGACAAACCCACCTCCATAGGTATCACTAGGGATAAGAAACTAAGGGTAGTGCTACTCCACGCCAGAAGTCTAAACCTCAAGATGCATGCACTCGAAACTCCTCTTAGCATGGAGAACATCGATATCTGTGCAGTAACAGAAACCTGGTTCAAGGCTCCCAAGAGCACCCCAGCACTACCAGGTTATACCTCATACCATGCTTTTCGGCCCCAAAACTTGGACCGAACCACAAAAGGAGGGGGATTATCAATATTCGTCAAAGATACCCACACCTCCAGGTTGGTGGCACAGCACGAAGCATCAGAGACTATCCATGTGCAACTAACAATGGGTAAAACTGCCTTTCAGTTTATAGCCTGCTAAAGACCACCCTCCCAAACCCAGGAACTCCACTTGGCCTTCCTGAGAACACTGGAAAATATGAAGGTCTCTCCAAACACCATTATATTGGGCGACTTCAACTACCCAAACATAGACTGGGAGCATTACTCTAGCTCCAATACCCTAGCCCAAAGGTTCCTAGAATTTATAAACTCAAATGCTATGGAACAACTTGTTACCACTCCCACAAGAGGGGAAAACATACTGGACCTGATCATCACCAACATGGGGACTCTATACTCCAGACCAGAAGTGTATCCCTCACTGGTAAGATCAGACCATAAACTAATCTCACTGGATATTCACATCCCGACCCCACCCCCTGCCCAGAAAACCACAGTGAAAACCTTCTCTAAAGCAAATTTCACACTCCTCAAAACCGAGGTGGAATCCTTCAAAGCCTCTGGGCCTGTGGAAAATACGGCCCAGACCGCAGAATCCTTTATAAGCACATTCTATGAACAACTTCAGGAATGCATGGATCATGCAATCCCAAATAAAACCAAGACCCAATCCTTTAAAGGCAGACGTCCTGTCTGGTGGACCCCAGCCATAAACAAACTATACAATAGAAGGAGGAAGCTACTACATGATAGAGCAAAATCCCAAAAAGGGAAGGCATCTCTGATCAGTATTATCAAAAAACTACGGGCACTCATAAAATCGCCTAAGGCCATTGCACAGGACACTAAGGATAATCACAAGGCTTTCTTTAGTTATGTTAGGAACCTGGGTGGGAATTCCCAGGTATGCTCAGAATTAATCCAAAATGACAAAAAATACACCGAACCCACAGACATTGCCAACATCCTAGCTGACAGGTTCAGTGCAAACTCCCCCCCTCCTCACCAAAAGGGCAAATAGCTATCCCAGCAGAGTGCTGCCCCCCTAAAATCTCAGATGCTCAGGTAAGAGCCGCCCTCTCCAAAGCAAAAAACACAGCACCAATGGGATCAGACGGTGTCCCGGGCTGCGTCCTACATGAACTCCAAGAAGAGCTAAACCCAAACATAAAACTACTGTTCAATCTCAGCCTTACTACAGGATATGTACCCAAAGAGTGGCGTACAGCAATGGTGGCCCCTCTCCACAAAGGTGGTGCCTCGATAGATCCTGGAAACTATTGCCCCATAAGCCTGATTAGCTTGGTCTGCAAAGCTATGGAAAGGATCATCATGGACATTATAAATAAAGATATTGGGGACCTACAGACACTGGATCCTACCCAGTTCGGCTTTGTTAAGGGCAGATCCTGCCTCTTAAACCTGGTCAATTTCTTTGAAACAGTCACCAAGGCCATTGACGAGGGGAAGGTGGTCCACACAGCCTACCTGGACATCGCAAAAGCCTTCGATACAATACCCCACTCAGGCATTATAGATAAGCTCACCAGCTTAAATATAAACCCCTATGTCACTAGATGGGTTGCAAACTGGCTCAAGGACAGAACCCACATGGTTAGAATCGCTGGAGCCATGTCAGACTCCAAACCAGTTACAAGTGGCATCCCACAAGGCTCAGTCCTGGACCTCTATTGTTCGGTATATATTTCTTAGAGGTACAGGCCAACATGGAAGGACTGTGGCTGACCAAGTTTGCAGATGACTGCAAACTAGGCACCATAATCGACTCTCCAGCCAACACAAGCATCCTCCAAAAGGGCCTCATAGAAACAGACAACTGGTGCCAGAGCCATGGCATCAAGCTAAATGCCAAAAAGTGTATAGTCATCCCCTTTGGCAAAAACAAAGTGCCCACAAATTACCACATAAGTGGTAATCCATTAAGTACAGAAGAAGTAATTAGGGACCTGGGGACCCAAGTTGATAGCAATCCCTCATTTGACAACCTCGTGGCCAAAGTGGTGAGAAAAACATTTTATATAGCCCACCTAATCATGAAGGGATTCACATCTAGATCAGGGGAGGTCAATGTGCTTCTTTACTCATCCCTCATCAGGCCCATAATTGAGTACAATGCCCCTTTTGGGATGTACCTTACCAGACACCTGCAGCAACTGGAAAGACCCCAAAAGTACCTCACCAAGATGATCAAAGGGCTCAAACAGATGCCATATGCTGCCCGGTTAAAGAAACTCCAGGTCTACTCAGTGGCATACCACCTGCTCAGAGGCGATCTGTGCCTGACATATAAAGCCATGTCCAACCCAGAATTAATGGAAATGCTGCACCTCAGAAAATCCAAATCCCATCGAGCTACACGATCGAGAGACTTGAACCTCAACACTGAAATAAATAGGACATGCTGGAGGGACAGATTCATAACCCAGAGGCTCCCTTCACTCTGGAATAAAATCCCAGTCCAGGTTAGGCAGAGTCCCTCATTGACTCTCTTCAAGAGGAATCTTGAGTGGATGGGGGATCGTAGGTTTACCCCGGGTATCACTTCTGTGTCACTGTTAGACAGAGGCACAGTATACTAACCTCGAAAAAGGGCATAGCAAAATTAATTTAAAATGGGTGGCAAAAGCCAAACACACTCTGGCTAGGCTTATAAATGCCCTAGGGCAGATAGCTTAGTATGAACCTATGAACCTAAATTTTGGTTTCTACTAAATTATTGTTAAATCATTGAGAATGAAGTCAGAAAATAATGACACATTTGATTTGTGGATATCATACCCATTCAGAAAATTCATTCTAATGCAAAACCAGTTATTCCATCAACATTCTAAGTTTGCAAGGGGAATATTTAAACATTAAACTTAGTTTTGCCGCTTTATTCCTACATTAATTATGGCTTTGGCCAGATTTCTTCCTCTTTAGGTTAAGATGTATGCTAACTATTACATCACATACATAGATTTGTTTTCTTACTGTTATATATTTCCCAGATTCTTTGTGTGACCTACGACTACATGTGGAAACATTGCAAACTGAGGGCACAGAATATCTATATGTACAGAACCTTAATAACCATCAATGTGTTTCCTCACCACCAACCTTGATGGCATCATTACTACTATAGGATCTACTTAATTCTACAATACATACATATAAACACAAAAACAAAGGTGTTATATATAATGTTGTGTGCTCCCATATGGGCATATAGTTGTTCTCACAGGCTTGCAATGCCAAAGTCAAACATCCAAATATGCTCAATAAGGGACATGTGTTTTTACACAGCAATGCTTCTAAACAGTATACTACTGTTAGTGTACTAGCCTCAGGTTGAAAGTAAGGAGCGATGTGTCTATATAGGCCTCCCAAGCCGGGGTTCTCCACATCCCTTGATGATGTTATCTAGTATAAGTTCACCTGCAGTAGTGTTAAAATCAGACTTGTGCTATGGTGCTTGCATTAAGTACTGTGTTCTGTAGTCTGTAAAGTTAGGCAGGTAGGGGAGAAATTGTAATTTCACGGCAGTCAACTTGGTGTGTGTGTGTGTGTGTGTGTGTGTGTGTGTGTGTGTGTGTGTGTGTGTGTGTGTGTGTGTCTCCACAAAGAAGAGTGGAAGTGTGGAAGTGTGTATCCCACACGCTGACTTGTCAAATGGCATGGTTTTGCAGTATTTTTGTGCTGGCAAAATCACCCATTTGTAGCAGGCCTCCAACCTCTAGTCCCCTACAGAGCCTGTTATAAGATCACCTGCAGTCCTATTACATTCAGACTTGTGCCATGGTGTATTTGTTAAGTACTGTGTTCTATAGTCAATAAACCTAGGTAGGTAGGGTTTCTAATCTTACTATAGTCAACTGTGTGTGTGTGTGTGTGTGTGTGTGTGTGTGTGTGTGTGTGTGTGTGTGTGTGTGTGTGTGTGTGTGTGTGTCTCAATAAAGAAGAGTGGAAGTGTGTATTCCACAATGACTTGCCAAATGACATTGTTTTGCGGTATTTTTGTGTTAGCAAAATCATCCATTTGTAACAGGCCTGCAACCTCTTGTCTCCCACATGGTATACCGATGCCATCTACTATAAGATCAACTGCCGTCCTGTTAAAGTCAGACTTGTGCCATGCAGTGTGTTTGAGTAATGTGTTCTGTAGTCTGTAAACCTAGATAGGTAGGGGTTCTAATCTCACTGCAGTCAACTTGGTGTGTGAGCTGTTGGTGGAAGTTATACAGGGCATTGCCCTATTGTCTTCAACAGACACTGCTGATGTCATCTGCTATATCAGATTATTGGATGTGTTTTCATCACAACAGGCCATGGGCACGACTGGTCAGGCAGACTGGTAGATGTCACCTTATCCAATATAAAACAGACAACAGTGACACTGCTTTTATCATATGCACAAAACATCATGACATCTCTTTACAATAATGATGGATAGGGTGACACATGAGACCACACAGGAGTCCCCATGGACTATTATGTTTGTAGATAATATTGTGAGCTGTATTGAGAGTAGGGAACAGGTTTAGGAGGCCCTAGAGAGGTGAAGTTATGCTATACAGAGGAGAGTAGTGTTGGGCATCAGGACTAAAACAGAATATATGTGTGTGACTGAGAGGGAGGAAAGAGGAGTGGTGATCCTGCAGGGAGTAGAGTTGGTGAAGGGTTTTGACTTGAAATACTTGGGATCAATAGTTCAGAGTAATGGTCAGTGTTGAAGAAGGCAATGAATGCATGGTCAAGTGGGTGGAGAAGACTGTCAACATTGATTTGTGACAGATGGGCACCAATATCACTGAAAAGGAAGGTCTACAAGATGGTAGTGAGACCAGCTATGTTATATGTGTTGGAGACAGTAGCACTGACAAAAAGACATGAGTCATAAAAGGAGCTGGCCAAGTTCCAGATGTTAGGAATTGCATTGGGTGTGCTGAGGATGGACAGGATTAGTAATCAGTATATTACAGTGTCAGCTCAGATTGTACAGCTTGGGGACAAAGCCAGAGAGGTGAGATTGCATTGCTTTGGATATGTATATAGGAGTGATGCTGGGTATATTGGGAGAAGGATGCTAAGGATAGAGCTGACAGGTAAGAGGAAAAGAAGAAAGCCTAAGATAAGGTTCATGGATGTGGTGACTGAGGACATGCAGGTGGTTAGTCTGGCAGACCGAGATGCAGAGGAAAGTAGGAAATTGAAACATATGATCCGCTGTGGTGATCACTGGTGGTAGTAGCCAAAAGAAGAAGATTAAAATGACATCTGATTTTGGTGTAATCCCACCTGTACACTTGTGGCAGGAGTGTACATTAGGAATATTGATTTAAAGGTTAGTGTTTCTGGACTCAGTGTGAGCTTTAACAGTGTTTCCTTGTACTACATGCTCTGTTCTAGTTTACGTGCAGAGGCCTTAACATTTTGCCCTCATACATACAGAAATGCCAATACACTTATTTTTCAATACAATTGGCTGCTGCTATGTAGCAAAGCAGATCCTCAACAGCTCTAACTATCTGTCATATTTTCTTTTACATAAGAAA
>NC_056726.1:1589259787-1589392287 GCF_019279795.1 Protopterus annectens
TTGTTTGCCATATACTTCTCAAATGTCCAAAACAAAACAGAGGATATGTGTCAAAACATCTTTGCGCCACTAATGACCACTGACAAAGCCATGGGTGTTATAACTGCACAAACGAGCATCACCATACCTGTGGTAATAATTGTTCCTGCTTATTAAAATATAATCCAGAGTACAGTATTCCCCAATTCTGTATCAATATACCTTGAAATACATGTTGACTGCAACCTGTGTGTGCTGTGAAGAAAAAGGCATTCTACAGCTTATATCTGATTATCAAAGGCATTACATTGAGAACAATTTATGTTATCAATCCCCTATTAATGAATATAATCCTCCCTTTGATATGTTCTACCCCAGACACCTGCAGCAGGTTGACAGACCTCAGACATTTCTGAGTAATAAAAGCGCAAAGGGTTCATAGGTTCATAGGTAGATACTAGGCTATTGGCCCTAGGGCCTATACAAGCCTAGCCAAAAAGGTACCATGGCTTTTGCCACCCAAGAAAATTATTTTCCTGTGCCCCTGTCGAGCAGAGCCACAGAGGTGATCTCTGGGGTGAATTTCATATTTCTCATCCAATCATCAAGATTTGCCTGAGGTAAGGCTATGATTGAACATGGTACTTAGGTGGGGTGCCAGTTTGTTCTGTAGTTCGTGTAGAACACATTCTGGGATGTTGTCATGTCCCATGGATGCTGTGCTCTTTGCTTTGGAGAGTGTGCTTTTTACCTGTACAGCCATGATTACAGGAACTTTGCATTCATCCGGTATAGAGATGGGCCCTTTAGTAGGTGAGAGGGGGGGTAAAGTTAACATTGACCCTATCTGCCAGGATGTTGGCAATATCAGTTGGTTCTGTATATTTAGTGCCATTATACTGTAACTCAGAGCAGATCTGAGTGTTGCCATTGAGATTCTTGACATAGCTATAGAATGCTTTGTGGATGTCATTAGAATCAGTGGTGATTTTGCTTTCCTAACTAGCTTTGTAGGATTTTATGAGGGATCTCAGCTTTTTACTGAGGCTGACCAGGGAGTTCCTCCAAACATGGGATTTTACTCTTTTTTGCAACAGTTTCTTTCTTCCATTATAGAGTTTGTTTATGGAAGGGGACCACCAGACTGGCTTCCTTTTTTTGGAGGATAGCATCTTGGTTCTGTTAGGGATTGCATGATCCATGCACTTGTGTAAGTGCTTATAAAGTGTATTTGTGTAGGATTCAGCAGTTGTACCTCTATTGTCCGTCTGCATGGGTGTCGTGAAGTTTGCCACTTCTGTCTTAAGAAGCGTGAAGTTGGCTTTGGAGAAATTATTTACGGTGGTTTCACTAATGGGTGGTGGGGGAGGGATGTGGATGTCTAGGGTGATTAGCTTGTGGTCGGATCTGACCAACGAGGAACTGACCTTTGGTGTGGAACACTGGTTGCCCTTGTTGGTAATGACCAAGTCTAGGATATTGCTGCCCCTGATGAGGGTGTGGATAAGTTGATCCAAGGCGTTGCAACTTATGAATTCCAGAAAACATTGAGCAAAAGAGTTGGTACATGAATAGTTTTCACAGTTAATGGTGGGGTAGTTGAAATTGCCCATTATTAGGGTGTTAGGTTGTACCCTAATATTTTCCAGTGTATCAAGAAATGAGGAGTGGAAATCCGGGGGCATGGTGGGGAATCTGTAGCAAGCTACAATTTGTATTGGAGTCTTGCCCAAAGTTAGTTGCACTTGGATAACCTCGGATGCATTCTGCTGAGCAACTAGCCTGGAGGTGTTTTCTGTGGGGAGAATGAAGTACTTGTCAGCATATGCAATATGATATAGATAGCTTTGAGGTAGATTATGTATGCATTACATGGTTGTCTCTGGCCCAAATGGGATGAATATGCTGCACCTGTTCCAGGGACTTCAATGTACACTATGACATACATAGGACACGCTGGAGAGACACATATGTCTTCTCAAAGGTTGTCAGTCTTCTGCAGTAGGCTTCCACTCCATGTCAAGCAGAGTACCTCCACTAACCTGTTTAAGCACAGGCAAGCTGACCTGATATGAAAATATTATCTGCCATGGATCACTGCTGATTCTGTCCTGGACATGGTGAGGGGGTCCTTTCTAGAAGAATCATGGCCATGCATTATATCTGCCATTGCATATAGGTTCATAGGTAGGTTCTAGGCTATTGGCCCTAGGGCCTATACAAGCCTAGCCAAAAAGGCACCCTGCTTTTGCCACCCAAGAAAATTATTTTTCTGTGCCTCTGTCAAGCAGAGCCACAGAAGTAATCCCCGGGGTAAATTTCCTATTTCCCATCCAATCATCAAGATTTTTCTTGAAGAGTGCTAATGAGGAGCTCTGTTTGACATAGATAGGTAGTCTGTTCCAGAGTATGGGAAGTCTCTGGGACAGGAATCTATCCCTCCAGCATGTTCTGTTTATTGTGGTGACAAGGTTTAGGTCCCTAGAGCGTGTAGCTCGGAGGGATTGAGATTTCTTTAAGTGGAGCATGTCCAACAGCTCTGGGTTTGACATAGCTTTGTATGTTAGGCATTGTGATGTATCAGCTATGCTTCTGAACACCATCAGGCCAATACCATAGTCACAGCCTATGAACCACGAAACATATGGTGATGTCCATGAAAAAAAAAACATACGTTATTATTGTTCGATGAGATTTGCCTGCAATGCTGGCATACAGTCCAGAGCTCAGAATCTGATGGGTTGACTTTGGATGTGTACACATAAGTTTGCAGTAAACAATCCTTAAAGAGAAGGTTAGCTATATTAATAAGACACATTTCATTGACTGATGTGACAAGCCTTTCAAAAGCATCATCTAGAAAGTAGAGGAATTATTATGCCAGCAACTGTATAAATGGTTAAATACAATATAAATGACAGGTACAATTATCAGGCCAGCAGCATAAATGGAAATCTAAAGTATATATAAATGTAGGCTGTCACCCTGTGCATCAAACACATAGCTTTAGTATCCCTGAATCCAAAGACAGATGACAGGATGTGGCACAGTCGTCACTTGCAAAGGGTGTTTCTTAGGGTGGATGCAGGAGCCCTAGGCTGAAACAAAAGATTGGTAAGTGTGTGTGTAAGTCAACAAGGGCAGCAGCCAAGATGCATCATATAAATGTAGCGTGTATGTCAGTAGGTGCCCTCAATGTGACATTGGTGTGTGAGTATCTACATGAACTCAGCCAAGCTCAGTGCTTGCCCTACGTGTCTGTATGTTAGACAGCTGTGAGCCATATATGGTAGAGCTGACATTTCATCGTCTGTGCCCCTGACCATGAGAACTGGCTCTGCCAGGAGTTGCACTGACACTTCCACACCCAGGGGCAGATGGTGTCTTACTACCTGATGGTGACTGATGTCTGCTGGATGTGCTCTCTTCATGGGAATGCCCAGGACCATGACCCCATGGCCTGCTATGTCGGGGTGTGGACAGCACACTCTCTGATGGAGCAGTGAATGTATTGCCCCTATGGAAGGTTGATCAGGCATGGCCATGTTGGCTCTCAGCAGATGTAGTTGCTGAACTACGCCGATGAGATTGACGTTCCCCTCCCAGTAGACGTTCCATCACAGGTAATGTGCATTCCATGACAGATACTCTGCACTCCCTTATGTACACATCCCGCTTATATGTGTCATTGAATAGATCCAGAGCATCAACAGCATGGTGGAGGTAATCATGGATGTCAGACTGTACTGCATCAAGAGCCTTGAACATTCTTCTGCAGTGCTGTTCTGAATGTGCCTGTGCCTCCATTATGGCCCTAAACATAAGTTGAGTGACATATAAAGAGACACCTACATCAGCTGGCGGAGGAACAGCAGTCCTCCAATGAGCACTTCTATCAACCCACCTGTGTGGCACCTTGCCAACATTTTGGATATAGACAGTGTCAACAGGAACTGAAGCTGTGGCAACTACACTTTCTTAGTCTATGTCCTTGCCCTCCAACTGTCCAATATCTGTGGCCTTAGTGGACTGGGTATGCATAGGCATACTGGCTATGTCTGGGGATTCTGAAGAAGGGGGTGCAGAATGTCAACTTCTGTATCAGATTCAGCCTTTGCAACCCCTAATTGTGCCTCACTTTGTCCATCATTATCATCAGATTGATGAGACACTGACATCAGGTGGTGCAGGGGACGGAGAACCACTTCCGTGTTCACCTGTGATAAAAGGAAGAAAAATAGGATGTCATTAATACCTGCACTACTATGTTGCAATATATGTTACGCAATTTACACTGCTGTCACTATTACAGACATTTAAACCTATCAACCCCTTAAAGCAATAAGTGTGATTAAAGCCATAAATAGTGGGTGGACAAAGGCTTGAGAATAGGGACAAATATGACATAATGCTCCTACAAACAGACAGTTGATAGAATAACACATTTTGCTTCACTGTGACATTTATGAAGGGTATGCGATCTATGTCATATTATTTAATGTCTGCAATTATTAAATACTCATCAATAATCTGCCAATCAATTACTATGATCTTAAATACGGGCCAGAAATATGAGTAAAAAATCTTGACATTCAGCAAAATCTGTGTAGTGGACAGGTATGCAGACACTAAAGCAATACATACAGCAGGCCTAAGAGGACAGTATACCAGATATGTGGGAATATATATACAGTACAGACAAAAAAGTATTCCACTTACCAACTGCTGTAGCCCTTGACTGGTAAATTCCTGATAGTCCTGGGAAAAGTAAAGGGAGACATAATGGCACCACACATTTAACAGTACAACACTACAAAAGGGGTTAATACTTTTAGTTATCTATATGTACAGTCAAAGAAATGTTATCAGAAATGTGTCTGACAACCTTAAAATAAGCATAAAACTGCAGGTATCTGAAATACCCCCAGACAGAATACAGCACTATTTTAATGATGATGTAACAAAGCATACCTGAAAGCTCCTCATGTGATGTGGGAGGGCAACCACATACAGAACATACTGGCTCAAGGTTTACTGGGAGCTGTCCTGTGTGGAGATGTTTGCCAGGAATTCCTCTGTGATGGTGAGGGAGTTGTTCAGCTGCAGGTCCACCACTTCAGCTGCATGCGTCCTGGTTGCATGAATCATGTCAGTAGGTCTGTGACGCACCTGCTCATATGTGCAACTCTGTTGGCCCACTCTGCTGATAATTTGGACAAGGTCATCCCGGAGTTCCGCAACTTTGGTCATTCTTGCTTGCCATCAGGACTGCATGGTGTTGTCTGAGGGCATCTATAATCAGGTCATTTTGATCTCAGAGAATGGTGGCCTAAGTCTAGGCGGCATATCGTTTACTGAAAGATCAAATAATGAAAACACATATAAGGATCACGCAAGTACAAATACATTGTTACACAGATAATGCAGTAAAGGAAGGCTACCAGTATTCAATAGTGAATTAAACTGTAAAGATTCAACAGCGGCCAGTAAAGAACAAGGATAGCTAGAAAACTAAGAGAGTAACAACAGCAACATATTCTTGATTGTGCCTAACAGACACTGAACTGTGTCACCCACCCGACATAACAGTCTAGTCTAGTTTGTGCCATAGAAAGACATCATTTCCCCCCAAAAAACTAAATAACAGGGTAAGGAGCAATGCTGTTAACCAAACAACAGTGAAATGTTAAAAGTACTATCAAAGGATCTTTCCATGGAATATGTGTACATAGTTAGCACATAGCATTATACTTTTCCCTACTCTACATCCTCTGTACCTCTCATTGCTAGAAAAGAAGGCCATGTCATGAGTATGGTTCCAACAAAGCTCTACAGATTTACTTCACATTTTTTCTTATCTACATTCCAGCATAAGCATTATTTAGGTAAGAAGATGGATAATACCTGATGGAGTACAATACTCTTCTGTCGAAATGTACTGAATCAGAAGAAATGTGTATCTGAGTTAGAATTATGTAATAACTGTCATCCACATCAGTTTACCCAGCTACTCATTTGCCTTTTTATAGGTTCATAGGTGTGTACCAGGCTAATGGCCCTGGAGCCTTTACAAGCCTAAACCATAGAAGTGCCCTGGCTGGTTCCCAGTGCCTTTATCAAGTAGAGCCACTGCAGTGATCCCCAGGATGAACTTTCTATTTCAGATCCACTCATCAAGATTTCTCTTGAAGAGGGCCAGTGAGGTGCTCTGCTTGACATGTACGGGAAGTCTATTCCACAGCATGGGCAGTCTCTGGGTTATGAACCTGTCCCTCCAGCATGTTCTGTTGATTGTGGTAATGAGGTTGAGGTCTCTGGACCATGTGGTGTGGACAGATTGGGATTTCTTTAGATGTAGCATTTCTAACAGAGCTAGGTCAGACATGGCTTTGTAAGTCAAGCAGAGGTTGCCTCTTAGTAGATGATATGAGACAAAGAATAGCTGGAGTTTTTTAATTCTGTCCATGTAGGACATGTGTTTAAGGCCTAGGATCCTCTTTGTGAATTACTTTTGTGGCCTATCCAGCTGTTGCATGTGTCTAGTGAGGTACATGCCAAATGGAGCATTATACTCAATGACTGGCCTAATGGGGGAAGAATAGTGAGATATGATGACCTCTTTCTTCCTGGATGAAAAACCCTTGGTAATGGGATGTGCCATATAGAAGGACTTTCTGACCACAGTGTCAATGTGGTGGTTGAAGGAGAGGTTGCTGTCAAGCTGTGTCCCCAGATATCTTATTATGCCTTTAGTGTTCAGTGGGCTCCCATCGATGTGGTAATTAGTGGGAGCTGAGTTTTTCCCTAAGGGGATGATGATGGATGTTTTGGCATTAAGCTTAAGGCCATGGTTTTGACACCAGTCATTGGCCTCAGTGAGGCCTTTCAGTAGGATGTGTACATCGCTTGGGGGAGTTAAATAATGGCTCACAGCTTGCAGCTGTCTGTGAACTTGGTCAGCCAGAGTCCTTCTGTGTTGGCCTGGACTTCTGAGAAGTAGATGCAAAACAAGAGAGCATCCAGGACCGATCCCTGTGGGACTTCACTAGTGACTGCTTGGCAGTCTTATTTGGAGTCCACTACTTTCACACTGTGGGATCTATCTGTGAGGCAATTTGCAACCCACCCAGTGATTCAGTGGTTGATGTCTAGTTTGGTGAGTTTATCAATAATTCCTGAGTGGGGAATGGTATTAAAGACCTAGGCCAGATCGAGGTAGGCTATATGAACTGCCTTGCTCTCATCCACAGCTCTGGTAACTGACTCAACAAATTCAACCAGGTTGAGCAGGCATGATGTACCTTCCACAAAACCAAATTGCACTGGATCTAGAGTTCGGAGATTTCCTATATCCTTGTTAATTAGGTCCATGATGATGTGCTCCTTAGCCTTACATATCAGAGTCATCAGGCTAATGGGGCAATAATTCCCAGGATCTGTAGTCACTCCCCCTTTATGGAGAGGGATGACTGTAGCAGTGCACCATTGGTAGGGACAATGCCTGAGATGAGGCTGTGAGTTAACAGGGCGCACAGATGTGGTGCCAGTTCTGTTTTCTTAGTGAGCATTTCCCCACTGGTGTCAGTGGTGAGGACTGAGGCTCTTTGATTACTGGCCCAGAGGAGTGACATCACACAGGGCATGGTCCAATCATTTTGGTAAGGAATTTTAATTTCCATATGGATAAATTTTATTCAAGAGCATCATATAAAGATAACAACCATATTGGATCACAATATCAACAGTCAGTCTCACAACAACTGCAGACCAAGAATGCCATACACAGAAAGCATCCATCATGGTGCATGAATTCAATCAGCTCACAGCATGCATACAATGCTGTAATTCCTCTAGAAGTATTCTGCATTATACATTACTAAAGTCTACAAGATATCTGCACTGCTTGCAATCAGCATAATATGCTAACAGTTAAACAAACAGGCAGTCAGAATATCCTTGTAACTTCCAGGCAACTTGCATAATTACATTAGTACTTCTTTAATGCTATTTTATATTGCATCTATATTACCTTAATTGTGCGTATATATCTGATGTAATGTTACAATGTATAGATATTTTGTATTACATGAAGCTACTGTATTTCTCACTTACTATGCTGTATCTTTCAGGCTGTGATTGAAATGAGTCCCTGTAGATCAGCGCTCTGCCTCATCAACAAGTATAAATGCATAAATAAATAGTCAGGTGGTGGCAGTGAGGACAGCAGCAAGGAAAATGCAGAAAAACAAAAAAATGCAACAGGGGCCAGTATATACAAGTCAGGCATACCAAATAAACCTGACTGAGATTTGTGAATCATGACATCATAAAAGTGTGAAAGGCACAAAAAGTATGATGTGCTCATTTAAACAAATGCATTGCTGTGATATACATATGTTATAAGTACATGACCTCTTCTCATTGTGCATCAGACATTGCTAGACAGTAACAGACAGCTTTAAGTATCCTTTTGCACAACCATCAACTCATATATTAGTAGACACTACATGCACATGCTCACAGAACAAGAAGTATCACACTCTCAGCATTACAATACAGACAGCCTAAGAGGTATAGGAATTGATGACCCACAGATACATCTTATAACCATCGCAAGTCTTCCACAGAAAAAGCAGCAACAAGGTGCATATGGGTCTTATGGCATGTTGTCCCTTCTAAGTGGCACAGGAGTGGTTGAGTAGGTGGCGTATGCAGAGCAAGTTGGCCTTCTACACTGTGTGTTCATGGCTTGGAAAGTATAACTGAAGCACCACTAATATCACTCCAGACTGTGGCTAGTGTGACTGCACAGCACCCATCTGTGACCTTGGAGTTGCCATATTTACACATGTGATGGCATTTTATGTATTAACAGTGCAGTAAAAATTCTGTGAAGCACATCTTGCAGTTGCCACATAATTGGTGTCTGCCACTGCAATCTGCTTCATCTCATGTTGCCCTTGTTGTGTGCCAGCATGCATGATAATGCCCAAACAGATCACACATTCTATAACTTTCATAACACCTGCCGGCATCTATATGACATGCATGCAGGTAGATGGTGTTGTTCTGGTTGCTGCAGGTCATAATACCTGAATGTTCATAGAGAAAACTACTGTATGACCAGGCTGCTGTGGCAGTGAAGCCCATAGTTCATCCATGGCCATACCATCACTATCTACACCTGGGGAGCTAGACACTGTTTCCAGGAGTGCTTCAGCTTTCTTTGTAGTAGTAATGTCGACAATGACACCACACTTTGTTGTAAAGTAACAACTTGTTGCTTGCCCTGTATATGAAGAACTATCTCTAATGCCTGTCTATCCCATCCAGACAGCTCATCAGAGTTCTGGGTACCAATTACAGTATGTATCACCAGTTGGAGCTGTCAGGGTCTGCAGCAATACTTCCTTGTGAGTCAACAGCCACAGAGGTGTCAATGATAATGCCAGGGTATGTAGGACACACATATGAGTATGTTACCAATACATACATCAAGTCATACTGTACACAGGTATCCACTCTTCAAAAGTATAATGCAAGCAGGTGGAAGTACCACTGTTTGTTAGAGCAGCCTGATGGATAACAAAGGTTTCTGCAATGCTATACACATATTTTCATTAGATAACACAACACAAGTGTATAGTTTGACCATAGTAAGAGGTGAAATACCAGTTAACCATCTGACTAATGACCATAGTCAAGCACACTTGTGAGTATACAGTGGAAGCAGAGCTGACTTCTGGACTTTTGTATAAGAAGATCAGCTTGTTAGAGAGATGTTCTAACATGCCAATGGACTCATCTATATATCCTAGGCATGCACACATATCTACTAGCTTTCCTGGCACACTTCCACTTGTGTTCATGCCATGTTTACTAGATCTACTCAGGGAGACCATACATGCTGGTGTTCTATTAGGAGGACAGAATGGTGAATTACCCCACTTGTTGCACTATGAGCAGCAGTAAAGTTATGAATGCATACCTATATGTACTGCTCAGGAAGATTAAAATGCAATTCCCTTCTTGTACAGAGAGAAGCAGAACCATGGCCTATGTTTTGAAGCTATAACACTGACGACACATTGCCAGCATGTTCAGTAGAACTCCAATAGGTAGAAAATATTGCATACCACTCTGAGTATTGTGTATGATGCATACATATGAACACTGTTTTGACAATATTGCATACATTATGATGCACTCCTGAAAAACTTTGTGAGGTCTGTAACTAGTATGCATATCTGAGACATAATAGTACAGAATTTTATTTATTTTATTTTACGTTTGTTTACCTGGAAAGTCTGACTGGACACATGTCCTTTTTCAGTGGAAGCCCCGGAAGAAAATCTCCAAGAGTAACAAATACATACAATTGAGAAACAAATATAGCCAAGTGAGAAGGAAGTACATACACAATAGTGGCTTCAGACTCAAGTAGAGCAACAGTAATATACATAAAAAATGGTTGTTTATATTTAATGGCTATATCAAAATGATTATGTACAGTTAAAGTGAAACTACCATTAGTGGTAGGTCATGCTAGTGGAGTGAGAGTAAAGATAACAGAGTGGACAGAAGGACTAGGTTATCCAGGGGAGTTGCAGAGCAGAATCAATGGCTATTATGGCAGTATGCTGAGTAATTAAAGTACAAAATTAGATATGCATACTCTGAATTTACTACAGCACGGTCTGCTGTAGTTGCCAATCATCCATGTAAAATACAAGTACACAAGTACTATTCAGTTTGTTTTAGAATACAGAACCTAGACTGGTTAACTGCTGACTGGCCCATCCATATCACCTTGCATGCAGTACATACTATATAATGCTCTTCAACAGTGAGTGTTTGTCAATCACAATATGAATGCCTAGTGTAAAACAATAGAAACTGACTGACTTAACAGTGCTCTGTGAATGAATTTTACAGATAGCGTTGCAGTTTTCTCTTTACCGTGGTGCAGGCTTTTATGGACTCACATCATGCCTAGTAGTTTAGCAGGTCAGCACCATATGGTGGACTGTACACTACTCATCTCTTTCCAATCCATTTACTATGTAATCCAAAGGATGGACACATAACACCATATGGTGTAGTGTACCCTTTTCAAATCTTTCCAATCCATTTACTATATATTCTAAAGGATAGACACATAACACTATATGGTATAGTGTACCATACCTATCTCTTTCCAATCCATTTACTATGTATACCATAGTTATCTCTTTCCAATCCATTTACTATATATTGTAAACGATAGACACATAACACTATATGCTATAGTGCACCATTCCCATCTCTTTCCGATCCATTTACTATATATTCTAAAGCATAGACACATAACACTATTTGGTATAGTGCACCATTCCCATCTCTTTCCGATCCATTTACTATATATTCTAAAGCATAGACACATAACACTATTTGGTATAGTGTACCATTCCCATCTCTTTCTAATCCATTTACTATGTATAAAATATTCATCTGTTTACTATGTATACCATAGTCATCATTCCGCATTTCTGGAGACACTGGAAAATATGAAGATCTTACCCAACACCCTAATATTGGGTGATTTTAATTACCCAAACATTAACTGGGAGAGCTACTTAAGTACTAACTCCCTTACCCAACGCTTCTTAGAATTTATAAACTTGAACTCCCTGGATCAAATGGTCAACACCCCCACCAGAGGTGGCAACATATTGGACCTGGTCATTACCAACATAGGCAACCAGTGTTCCACACCGGAGGTCAACCCCTCGCTGGTTAGATCAGACCATAGACTAATCACTCTAGATATCTACATTTCGCCTCCACCCCCAATCAAGAAAACCACTGTGAAAAACATTTCAAAAACAAACTTCACGTCACTTAAGACTGAGGTGGAAAGGTTCACAGCCCCATGCTAAAGGACAATGCTGTCCAAGCTGCTGAATCTCTTACAAAGGCACTCTATGAGCACCTGCAAGAATGCATGGATCATGCTATCCCAAGCAGAACCAAGACTCACTCCTCCAAGAAAAGGAAACCACTCTGGTGGACCCCTGTCATAAACAAAGTATACAATGGAAGGAGGAAACTAGTACAGAAAGGAGTAAAATCCTAAGAAGGAAGACATCCCTGATCAGTATCAGCAAGAAACTACAATCCCTCATAAAATCATCCAAGTCTAGCTTCGAAAGAAAAAATGCCAAGGACTCCAAAGATAACCACAAAGCATTCTTTAGCTATGTCAAGAACCTAAGTGGAAACTCTCAAATCTGCTCTGAGTTAGTGCAGAATGGCACAAAATACACTGAACCGACTGATATTGCCAACATTCTGGCAGACAGGTTTAGTGCAAATTTCACCCACCTCTCATAGGTTCATAGGTTCATAAGTTCATACTAGGCTATCTGCCCTACGGCATTTATAAGCCTAGCCAGAGTGTGTTTAGCTTTTGCCACCCATTTTAAATTAATTTTGCTATGCCCTTTTTCGAGGTTAGTATACTGTGCCTCTGACTAACAGTGACACAGAAGTGATACCCGGGGTAAACCTATGATCTCCCATCCACTCATCAAGATTCCTCTTGAAGAGAGTCAATGAGGGACTCTGCCTAACCTGGACTGGGATTTTATTCCAGAGTGAAGGGAGCCTCTGGGTTATGACTCTGTCCCTCCAGCATGTCCTATTTATTTCAGTGCTGAGGTTCAAGTCTCTCGAGCATGTAGCTTGATGGGATTTGGATTTTCTGAGATGCAGCATGTCCATTAATTCCTGGTTGGACATGGCTTTATACATCAGGCACAGATTGCCTCTGAGCAGGCGGTATGACACTGAGTAGAGCTGGAGTTTCTTTAGCCAGGCAGCATATGGCATCTGTTTGAGCCCTTTGATCCTCTTGGTGAGGTACTTTTGGGGTCTTTCCAGTTGCTGCAGGTGTCTGGTAAGGTACATCCCAAAAGGGGCATTGTACTTAATTATGGGCCTGATGAGAGATGAGTAAAGAGGCACGATGACCTCCCCTGATCTAGATGTGAATCCCTTCATGATTAGGTGGGCTATATAAAATGTTTTTCTAACCACTTTAGCCATGTGGTTGTCAAATGAGAGATTGCTATCAACTTGGGTCCCCAGGTCCCTAATTACTTCTTCCGTACTTAATGGATTACCACCTATGTGGTAATTTGTGGGCACTTTGTTTTTGCCAAAGGGGATGACTATACACTTTTGGGAGTTTAGCTTGAGGCCATGGCTCTGGCACCAGTTGTCTGTTTCTATGAGGCCCTTTTGGAGGATGCTTGTGTCGGCTGGAGAGTCGATTATGGTGCCCAGTTTGCAGTCATCTGCGAACTTGGTTAGCCACAGTCCTTCTGGGTTGGCCTGTACCTCAGAGAAATATATACCGAACAAGAGAGGACCCAGGACCGAGCCTTGTGGGATGCCACTTGTAACTGGTTTGGAGTCTGACATGGCTCCAGCAATTCTAACCATGTGGGTTCTGTCCTTGAGCCAGTTTGCATCCCATCTAGTGACATAGGGGTTTATATTTACGCTGGTGAGCTTATCTATTATGCCTGAGTGGGGTATTGTATCGAAGGCTTTTGCAAGGTCCAGGTAGGCTGTGTGGACCACCTTCCCCTCGTCAATGGCCTTGGTGAGTGTTTCAAAGAAATCGGCCAGGTTTAAGAGGCAGGATCTGCCCTTAACAAAGCTGAACTGGGTAGGATCTAGTGTCTGTAGGTCCCCAATATCTTTATTTATGAGGTCCATGATGATCCTTTCCATAGCTTTGCAGACCAAGCTAGTCAGGCTTATGGGGCAATCGTTTCCAGGATCTGTTGAGGCACCACCTTTGTGGAGAGGGACCACTGTTGCTGTACGCCACTCTTTGGGTACATATCCTGTAGTAAGGCTGAGATTGAACAGTAGTTTTATGTTTGGGTTTAGCTCTTCTTGGAGTTCATGTAGGACGCAGCCCGGGACACCGTCTGGTCCCATTGATGCTGTGTTTTTTGCTTTGGAGAGGCGGCTCTTACCTGAGCATCTGAGATGTCAGAGGGGCAGCACTCTGCTGGGATAGATATTTGCCCTTTTGGTGGGGAGGGGGGGTTTGCTTCTGAGCATATCTGGGAATTCCCATCATGCACCTCATCTCCCTATACTCTTGACTACTTTCTTCATCTCTCTGACAATCCCACTTCTGCTTCACCAACCTCTTTCTCTGTATACTCTCCTGTACTTCTTCATTCCACCACCAGGTCTCCTTGTCGTCCTTCCTCTTTCCAGATGTCACACCAAGCACCTTTCTAGCCATCTCTCTTACTAGCTCTGCTGTAGTTACCCAGCTATTTGGTAACTCTTCACTGCCACCCAGTGCCTGTCTTAACTCTTCCCTGAACATCACCTCACAATTACCATTTTTCAATTTCCACCATTTGATCCTTGGTGCTGCCCTCACACTCGTCCTCCTCTTCTTGATCACCAATGTCATCCTAAAACCACCATCCTATGCTGCCTAACTGCACTTTCCCCTGCCACCACTTTACAGTCTCCAGTCTCCTTCAGACTGGCCCTTCTACATAAGATATAATCCACCTGTGTGCATCTTCCTCCACTCTTTTATGTCACCCTATGCTCCTCCCTCTTGTTAAAATACTTATTCAACACAGCCATGTCCATCCTTTTTGCAAAATCCACTACCATCTGACCTTCTGCATTCCTTTGCTTAACACCATACCTACCCATCACTTCCTCATCCCCTCTGTTCCCTTCACCAACATGCCCATTGAAATCTGCTCCAATCACCAGTCTCTCACCCTTGGGTACAGTCATCACCACTTCATCCAACTCACTCCAAAGTTTTTCTTTCTCATCCATCGCACACCCAACGTGTGGAACATATGCACTAACAACATTCATCATTACACCATCAATTTCCAGCTTCATAAACATCACTCTATCTGACACTCTTTTCACCTCCAAAACACTCTTAGCATACTGTTCCTTCAGGATAATGCCTACGCCATTTCTCCTCCCATCCACACCATGATAAAACAATTTGAACATGCCTCCGATACACCTAGCCTTGCTCTCCTTCCATCTGGTCTCTTGCACACACAATATGTACTGTTGCCTAATTATTGTACCAGACTACATTTGTACTGCTACAATCTGTGTCCAAGAGTGGGTCCCCTACAGTAGACCGACAGCTCACAACACCAACACCCACATCACAGACACCAAAAGCCCGACACCCGAAATACTGACAATGGAGAAACAGTAAGTCTCCATAGTGCGGAATGGAAATATTTCCATTCCTGCACTGTAGTGCAATCTCAAAGTTGATATATTAAAGTTACAGGGGGTGTGGGGGGTGCAGGGGGCATAGCCCCCCTGCTAGCAGTAAAAAGGAAATGTTATTTTCCTTTTTTCTGCAGTAGCGCTGTTGTCGGTATTTCGTGTGTCAGGCTTTTGGTGTCAGCGAAGAGGGTGTCAGTGTTATGAGCTGTTGGTCTTCTGTAGGGGATCCCTGAGAGCTGGTAATAGTCATATGATCAACACAAAGATGCAAAATTCACTCTATTTCAAAACAGGTCAATGTATGCCCTCCTTGCTTTACATTATCCCCATATTATTAGATGTATAACTGTATTCTGCTTTTGACTTGTTTTCATCTTCTGAATTATAAGTGTTCAATTCTCCTCTGTGGCTTATATCATTGTTGCTCATCATGAGCACTGGTCAAGTCTGAAAATGGCTAACTAACCATCTCACCTCCTCAGTTAACAAGCAGGAATAAATAAACACATAAAATAAGAAAACAGACTGCTCAGAATAGGGGTAATCATCTGTCTCCTAAATTTCTGCAACCGTGGAGTTCAGCCTATTAAGTAAGATGCCTGTATGGAGAAATGTTTGCAGGAGTATGCCTCACTGAAAGCATACAACACCTAAACCTTGCGTGGGAATACCCACTGGGACTGTTTTTAACTGAAAGAACATTCTTCTCCATTGTACTAACGACAAAAGCTTAAACTCATGTCACATTTTTAGTTTTGTAGTATCCATGTCAGCATCTGCAGAAGGTATTCCAGTTTCTAGCATGCTAACTTAGTCATCAAAAATGTGAGTCCTATTCAACATTACACTCAACTTAAAACAACCATGCATGTCCTTGATATTATAATATCCATTTGTTAACCAGGTAGGACTACTGGGCCCACAGTCCCTTTTCAGAGGTGGCCTAGGAGCAATATCTTATTGAGTGCCTTGCTCAAAAAATCACACAGTAGGCAAATGAGGGATTCAAACCTGTACCACTGAAACTACAGCTCACAATCTTAACCCTCTGTGCTACCTCCCAGTAAGAAGCAGGTAGCAAAAGCAACCATTTATAATGTTTTCTAAAAATACTAATAATATTTTTCAAGAATGTGATTTCTTATATTTGATAGCAGAAAAATCATTAAAATAATACTTCAGGTTAAATGTACCATAGTTAATTGTGTGCTCTATTTTTGCAATACATACGGTTATATGAATTTGGGGGCACGACAACTAATAACCCTTCAACTAAAGCAAGAAATATGTTTTGGAAGCCAAATTATAATGAATAGTCCTGCCTCATAAAGTATCTTATTTCCAGTCTATGTTTTACATATCGACAATTTTATTTAGAAGATATTTAAGTTGCTCTATGTTTTCTCTGTGTGGTAGATACATACATGCTTACATACATACATACAATCCAAGTTGTTGTGTCTGAATGCTGGTACACAAATATATATTAGGAAATGATTACCAAATCTAAAAAATGAATTCATTCCAAGAGAACAAACATGCCATACAATTCACAGTTATGTGTCTCTGAAACAATGTGTGATGACAATGATCATGTTGAATATATACTAATATGATGCATTACTTTTCCTTTTGAACAGACTGAGGTCATATATCTATTTAGTCTGCCATTTAAGTGCTTCAGACATTTTACCTGTTATCCATTGTACGAAGCCCACTACCATTTCTCCACCCATCCTATGCCCTCCTGAATGCATCTGTGCATTCTTTTTTTAGCTTCCATTCTATAATCAATTCCATATGTTCACACACATTTTTCTGATGACGTACTGTTAATAACACACAAACCAGTTGCATCCCACGGTTTGCTTCCTGTGACCCTGACAGATCCTCTCTCCTTCCTCTTCAGGCTGATGCTTGCACATCTACGTGAGTAAGGCACATGTGCTCATACAATGTCCTGCCTGCTTTTTCTGGCCTACAATGAGATGAGATCCAGTTACTTAAGTATGTGTTCATGCTTTCGCTTCTCCATCTCATTCACCTTTATGGTAGCTATCTTCCTACCTCCTTTCAGCACATTGTTGTAGTTGTACATCCTTCAGAAATGTACTCAGTACTTATATTATGTCACTAAGGATGATGTAGAGCAGGAGCTTTACCTCTTAGCAGCTGATGCCTGTCATCTGAATGATGTACGCTAATATTATGTTTGCTGTTGCTACAGCCCTTTTGTTCCATTGCATTTCAGTTTCAACAATCCCCTCGGAGCATTTTCATATACATTGCCATCAGATCTACTTCTCACGCTGCAAAATCATACCACAGATTTTCAGGCCCAGGCATACTAATTTGCATTAATCTGCACTGCACATTGAATTATAACTTTTTTGTCCACTGTTTAAGTATCTATCAATCCTTCTTGACTTTCCTCTCATCCTTCACTTCACAACCTATCTTTGCTCAATCAGTTTGATCCTGACATTTTTCCTCCAAATATGTCTGGCACAATCAACAAATTGGTTCTTAGACTACTAGTAGTAGGTTAAGTACCCTTTGTGGGCTATTTTAAGTCTAGCCAATTACCCCATGTGAGAATCAAACCCTTTACCTTATGTTTGTAAAGCAAACACCTTAACCATTACAACAACCTCCAATCCCTGCAGCTGTTACCTATTACTAATACAGTCCCTCTCATGGCAGATCTGTACATTCAGTACTCAAACATACAGTAATGTAATTCTGCCTACCCTAAACTCTTCCCATTTGTCTAGAGGTCACCAATATAGGATCAAGTCACAGGTCTTTGCGAAGTTTAGGTAGAGCATTGTCTATCCTCTTTTGACAGCCACTGTCTGTATCTATTGTCCCCTGTCTTTTTCTTCCCTACTTTTTACAATTTCCTCTTTTTCATTGTTCCATTTTTGCCATTTATTGTCTGATTAGCCAGTTAACAATCATCTCTAATGCCTATGTACTCCCTTAAAGATGTCCATTATCATCTGGACTCCTCATCTTCTGCCCCCAAAGCTCCATAATACAAACAGATCACATCTTGAGCACCTCACAGTTCTCCCTTCTGCTCTTCCTGTCTACAGCATATATTTCTTTTTATGATGTCCTATTCTTGGATCCCTTACTTTTTTGCTTGTATTATCTTTTTTTATTTATATAGATACATTTTAGTTGCATCTAGGTTAGCCTTTTTTCTTTTGAGTGCTATTTTTGACCCCTGACCAAAATATTATTTGGTTTTATCACTTTATTTAAACATCTTGAATTGACAGGGTGATTAGGCCATTCATATAAGGCAGTGTATAACCTCTTGAAACCTGTGTAATAGTACAAGAACAGTCAAAATAAGTCAAGTATTTCATCTGTACTACAAAAAGCTACTAGCGATAATTTGTCCAAAGAGCTGAATACAACATGTAGAAAAAAACAGTAGATGAGAAGATAATAACACAGATACGCACAGGGCGTATGATATGTGAAAAAAGCTGAACTGGTACATAAACGCCACTAATTTCATATCTCTGCTTCTTCAAAATGTAAATTAAGATGGTCATTTTATGTTATTTAACCATGGAATTATTGCACATTTTTTTACAATATTAATAATGCACGTCTATAAGTATTAAAAGAAGTAAGTTGTGTATATTTGCTCAGTACTTAGAGTTAATATTTTTCTTGATATCCTATACCTTTAAAATTTGAATACTTTTACCTCCTTTATTACAAGGAGTTCTGCAGTTTCAGAGCTAGCATGTCCCAGCAGAACCATCACAAGTTCAATTTATAACTAACAAAAAGGTTTCTTTCATCAGGGGCTTTTTTGTGCTACTTGCATACAGATGGGTAGTCTGAGGTCACAGAAAAGGCATTTCTTGGGTTCAGAGAATAGCAAACTAACTGCACAATTCACTCTGAGGAAAAAGAGCCTCAAAACAAAAGAAAAGAAGGCAGTCACTGGTTGAGAAGGAGATTTCCAAGGTCACTGTGGGTCAGACAGTTCACAGCATGCTGTAGGTTTCGTGTCACTTTGCATATTAAACTATTTATGTGCAGCACTTTATGGTAATTAGTTATGTTTCTAAGGGTGTTCAGGTATGAACTGCAATGAAATTCCCCTTAGATATACTTTTAGTCTGAATTTTTAATAGTGATTATATATACACTCTGCTACTCATATCCACATTTACCCAAATGCAAGAAGAACATAGCAAACTGTCCTTAGTGTCAGAGCCATAGGTCTTTGATGGTGCAATGAAAAAAGGGTTATATGCAAAACAAAGCATAATCTGCGGCAAAGGGTAAAGGTGGTGCTGAGCTGTTGAAATGACTACCCTTCAAATGAATTATTAAACTAGTTAATAGGGTACAACATGAAAATAAAGTACCCACCTTGCATGTTTGTTCTGTAAGTGTGCAAAATTTAAAATGAACTGAAGACCTTGTGTTTGCCTTCTTTATGTACATGCTACAAACTCTTTTCCTGACTCCTGCAGATTGCTTATTATAGGACATAAGCTGGGGCATATTACTGGGACAGCTGAATTTATCATCAAAGTCTGTTAAGCAAATGCAACAGCATGGATAGAAAGCTTAGAGATTAATGGAACATGAGGAAGTACAGGTTAAGCAGGCAGTGGTGTTAAAATGTATTTAATTATTCATAGACTGGTGCAGCAAATTGGGAGAGTTGACACAGAAACAAAAGTCATCAAGGAAAAAGCATAGGGTGGTGCATTCTTAAAACACCTTCATTTAAATATAATATTTTAGGTGGTAATATATTCATGTTTCTGCAAAAATCTACACTACATCACTGAATCTACATGTAATCACATTTCAACTGCACAACGGCACAGAATGCAATATAAAGAAAACATATCTGCAACATTCAAGGATTATATATTTGTAACAATCTGAAAAATGGCATGTGTATACAGGTAGACATGCATTAATTCAGAATGCTACAAGTGGGAAAGTGGATTTAAAGTAGAAATAAAATGAACAGAAGCCGCAGTGTGAAGTAACATGAGTGGTCACGACACAGAGTACTTTTCGAGGGCTAGACAGCAATTGAATGATATAATTAAAAGATATATTCTTGAATAGGAATAAACACACAACAAACAGGCACTAGACAGGCAGATAGACATGGTCAAACACACACACACACAGACACACACACACGCACACACATCCACACACACACACACACACACACACACACACACACACACACACACACACACACACACACACACACACACATCATACACACATTTGTGCATGCACACATGCATACACACGCATACACACACATGCACAGATTAGAACTAGGTGACACTTTATATAGTGTGACTGCATATCATATAGCCATTAAATCCCATAACTTTCAAAGGATAACAACACCATTCATGATGTGTAGAATAACTATGAAACGTGCTTTATACAGGAAATGTAAACTGGTAGATGCAAATAAGACTGCTACAACTAATCTTACTAAAGGTAAGTTAAGAAATAAATTACCATAACAACTACTGAGAAATAATCAGGTTAGAAAATACAACTGAGAAAATGGCACCAGAACATTACATAACATAAAATTTATCTATATGTCTATTTTAATGGCTGCAACAAATGGTTCAGATAGATTTAAAAGCAGTCATACCATCCTGGATTGAAAACAACCATTTCAGCTAATCTCTAGATATATTTATGTACACACTCACACACACACACACACACACACACACATACATGTATATATATATATATATATATATATATATATATATATATATATATATATATATATGGTTTTACTTCATAATCTTGAAATGCTGAAATCTCGAATTTCAGCATTTCGAAACTATGAAGCCAAACTATTCAAAATCATGAACCCCACAATCATGAATCACACAATCACAAACATACATGCACCACATAACACACACACCATTCCACCCACAGCACAAAAACCACACAACCCTACACTACATATAAGTAGTGGGGCAAGCCCCACTGCACTCCCCATGTGGGGTGCTGCACACCCCCACCCCCCCTACTTATATATACCAACTCCGAGATCGCACATAACAAGAAAAAAAACTAACACCACGGCATTCTATACTCACTCGCCCATAAATATACATCACACATACACAAACACCAACAAATCCAACACTCACACTCATACTTACACCTCCCTACCCTTACCCACACATACAACATACAAAAACACACACAAACACTCACTCACCTTCAATTTCAGACACCATACCAGCCAAACACTTCACTTAACGTACCGGAAATGCATAAACGCAGATTCAAGATATTCAAATTCGCTCTTATGCACTGTTGGCATTCTGCATTTTCAGCTTCATGAGCTCGGAATGCTGAAATTCGAGATTTCAGCATTTCGAGGTTATGAAGTGAAACTCTATATAGATATATGTGTATATATATATATATATATATATATATATATATATATATATATATATATATACACACATATATATATAGGTTCATAGGTTAGTACTAGGCTAACTGCCCTTGCAAGCCATTTTAAGACTTGCCAATTATCCCTTGAGAGATTCAACCCCTGTACCTTGTGTTTGTAAGGCAAACACCTTAACCATTAGGCCATCCACCCGCTAAAATAATCAGCCTCTGCAAGGCTCAAACCCAGGACCCTGCGCACCATAAACAAAGTGCTTTACCACTAAGCATTGACAGATACATATACATATATATATATATAGATATGTGTGTGTGTGTGTGTGTGTGTGTGTGTGTGTGTGTGTGTGTGTATATATATATATATATATATATATATATATATATGTGTGTGTGTGTGTGTGTGTGTGTGTGTGTGTGTGTGTGTGTGTATATATATATATATATATATATATATATATATATATATATATATATATAGTTTACTATGGAAACTTCATCGATCAACCAGCATTTGGTCGAAAGGCAGTTTTCAACTCGGCAGAATGTTGAACCAAAATACATCAAATACACTACAGTGAATGGGTAGTGTAGTTTGAGTATTTGGGTTCGATATTGTGCAGGGCGATCATGGTTCAGTGAGGAAAAGAGTATTAACCCATTTCCTCACTGTAGTTGGATCTTGAGTTGGTATATTTAATGTGAAGGTTGTGGGTGGCAGCCCCCCCCACATGGGGGTGCAGGGGGCATAGCCCCCCCTGAAAATTAGTACAATTAATGTACCATTGACTGTAGAGTATAACGTGTGTTAATGTGCATAGCATGAGTGACTAACGTCACCTCCTACTATGTCAAATACATAGAACTACGGGTGTAGATCTATTCAGTTTTGACCTTTCCGGACTTTCTCTGTTACGCATTCAGAATTTCAGGTCTACCATTTATGTGGTCGACCGATGCAGTTTCCAGCTTTTGATAATAAACCTATATATAAATATATATATATATATATATATATATATATATATATATATATATATATATATATATATATATATATCTACGTACACATATGTATACATATATCTGTATGATAAGTATTTGAAATGTTGGGAACAACACAGAGACTGAATGACCAGAGAAACAGACTTACATGTATTATGTCTGAGGTGGACATTTCCTAAATATTCCCATTTCTCCAAGGTATGCTGATCTTGGAGATGGTATATATAAATTCTGGGTGTTTTGCAGGCTTGTCTCCAACACTGAGGGATGCAGAGTTGGTTGCAACAAAGAAGTTTAAAGAAGAAGACTGATGGATGAGATTTGTTCTTCTCCTAAAGTTTCAATGTTTTTCTGTCTCTCTTTCAGCACTCAATACTGAGTGCAGACATTTCAAAAAGGAACCTGTAGATGCACACACACATAAACACACACACACACACACACACACACACACACACACACACACACACACACACACACACACACACACACACACACACACACACACACATATATATTGGGCATGATTACAAAATGATATAACTAAAAGGTTTACTATACTACTAAAGAAATAACTATTTATAGTCTGGCAACTAACTTTATATCATATGTCCATTTTGTCGAAAACTAAATGATTCCACTTTTTTAATGGAGTCTCATTCCTTCACTGTGCACTGTAATCTTGCAATATATGAAAAATGCCCAGATCTGTCTTTCAAACTTGACTCAAACAATGTGTGATTCACAGATACAGTTTTGCAAAACATTGTTAGTCATATATTTCTAGCACTACATGGTACTTCAGCCTGTAATATCCTACTGTTTTGTTATTCTTTAGCTGATGTTACTTTCATCCAATTGAATAATCCTAAATGTATTCTTTGGCAAAATTTTGCAATGATCAGAGCTTCTGTAAATTTGTAGCAACGTGGTGCTTTTATACCTTATAGGTACATGAAATCTTGTGTCAGCTGGGAGCACAATGAATGTTAAGTATATTTTGTAGAGCTATTTCTTTTGCAAGGTAAAATATGGATTATGAAATAGATTGCATGAATCCATATATCCCTTGCAAAACTCACAGAGGTCATCGCAAGCTCTGAAAATATCATTTCAGGTAGTTAGAAATCCTGACCCCGTCATGGCATTCTGCAGGAGAAGTAAGAAAAAATGTGAATAAAGACTTTCAGATCTAGAAAAATACTGGTAAGAAATGTTTTTAGTTAAATATTCTTCAACGCCAGGTATGGATGGAAAAAAATCCTGAGAACATGATTAAAATAAATTGTGTTTAGAGGTAAAAATTGAATATGATGTTATAACCAAATTGTGTAATAAATAAAACAGAACATCTCCCATGTGCAGTCTTATTACCAGATTAAATGATGCAGATGAAGACATTAGTAGAAAACTCTGTAGGGTATATTAAAATACAGTCATATGTTTTTAGAAGACTGCCTCTTGCAAATAAATAAATAAATAAATAAAAATTGCACACCTACTATAGGTCATACCTGGACGATTTTTTGTAAAATACACACTTTATTAAAGCTGAGACTTTACAGCTAGACAATATTAAAGTCAAGCATATACATTCACATATTTAACCATATAACTGCATCACACATAATTGCAAGATAATTCAAAGCATGACATTAGAAGATAGCTGAAGAACTGAGCTTTGAAAAGATAAAAGTAGTCAAGAGATCATTGCAATATAAACAACTGATATCTTTGTAGGATCATTGAAAACATTTGTTAAGAGAGATGAGCAATCCTTGATACCAGTTAATAGCCATTGCTTTACAAAACTTGAAAATTGTTATAAGAAAGGAGGCTCTAACCACCATAATCCAAGTTGTATCTATAATGACTTGATGATATTCAAATGAATTGAGTGCAAATAACCAGAACAGGACATTAGAGGAGTCTGGAAGGGGGAATTCTTGTACAAACTTTAATGACGCAAATATTTTTTCCTATGGGTCTGCAACCATGTCACATAACCATATCATATGCTTATAATCTTAATCAATTACTCCACAACCTCAACATTTGGCTTCCTTAACCTTAAATTTACTATCATAAAATGCAAGAGAGTATTGCAACATATGTCCACAAATGAACTTTGTGAATTTTACCTGGGGAGATAATGATTTTTGATTACAACCCCATCAAATTTCATTCTATTCATAGTGTGCAATAGCCCTGCCTAGCAGACATTCTCAATTTGAACAGAGGGTGAGAGAAACTTGAATTGACTATCAGATTTCTTCATGGATATGCCTAAATAACCCATGCATTCTGACTCTTGCCATTGTAATAATTGATTGCTCATCCACTGAGCCATAAGGCTTGTTTTCATTTAAGCAGTCTAAGTCAGGCTCGAATTTGGAAAATTTGTTACCACTAAATACCTGCCCATGACCAGTCATGCATGAAGAGAAAATTAGTAATGCATTCTGCTCAAAATCCCAAATACTAGCTAAGTAAAGTATCTCTTGTTCCATCCAGAGCTTCCATATAAAGGTTTTGTTATCTATCTGTATGCATTGATTCATCCAGAGCCATGATGTAAGATGTAATTCTCCCTGATTGTTATTTTTAGATGCATTCCTAACTCTGTTATTCTCATACCATTGTTCTAAGCCCTCAAAGTCACAAATTTGATGAGTTGATTTTGTATTGCCACTCGGCAGTGAGTTGATAATATGATGAAATTCAACACAAAAAAAACATACAGGTTTAACCTGCTGTCTGGTACTGAGGTATTGTCAACCTACATCTGATTTACCATAATTAACAAGATTCAGAAACCCTAGGGTCCCTTTGTGGTTAAATGCGTGTAATGCCTTCTAGCTGATTTTAGACTTCTGACCATACCAGACAAAAATTAAATAATATTTTCTGTCATCTGTTTAACATATTGATTACAGCCACTTGAAGGAAGTTGCAGAGTAAAAATAGAATCTCAGAAAGAAACAACAGTAACAACCTGAACTCCACTGAGAAGTAACAAATTCATACTGTTCAAGGAAGAATATAACGAGTCAATGTGATTAATTAAAGCTGAAGTGTTATACTGGTAGATTTTAGAAACATCTAAATCTAATTTTATGCATAAATATTCAACCTATAATATAACCTTAGTGGTAATGCAGATGTTCGACGCAAACATAATTATACTTCTCTGATTAGGGAAAATAACCTAGTTTTGGCATAATGTATCCTTAACCCTGAATACGTCAAAAATTTGCAGAGAGTAGACATGATTCATAAATATCGTGAACTAGATCTTTCAGCCATATAATACAATCATCTGCAAATCAAGATGATAATAAAGGTTTTGTCACTTCTAAACAAACGTCATCTTTTCCATGCCAAGATGGTAGTACAGAGACTAAGACTGATGCAGCTAAAAGAAATAGAAAAAGTAAGAGAGGGCAACCCTGGCATATCCTAATTTTTTACTGTATTTTATTAGATAAAGATCCATTAATATTTAACCTAGTAGAGGATTCTGCATATAACATTTGATATTGCCCAATGAGTAAAGTATAATGTTTAAAGAATGGCCAAAATAAATTTTATCAAATTTCTTTTGAAAATCAATTAGAAGTGTTGTAGAGTGTCCTCATAAATGTTTTTCCTGCAATTGTCCATTTAGCCACAGCCTTATAAAAACAGGGCCCCCTTTCATTCCCATACTAAAGCCTTGTAGCTATAATGACACAAAACTAGAAAATATTTTTCCAACCTATTGGCTAAACTTTTAGCATAGATATCTAATTGCAAGATTGAAAGTCAAGTTTAATTTGATGGCAATTAGGGAACTTTACCAGGTTTTTGAAAAAAAAGGACCATAACACAGTTATGTCCCTCTAGAAATAAACCCAACCTTTCTACGTCTAAGAAATAGTCTAATAATGGTAGAACTGCTCTTATAATGCTTTATAAGCATCAGGGGTGAACACATCTAGCCCTGATGCCTTTCCAAGTGCTTGGGCAGTGATCATTGCATTAGCTTCTTGTAAAATAAAAGGTTTATTCATGTAGACATGAAATAAAGTAGCATATGATGCACAATCCAACTGATACTATGATGACACATGTGCATGAGTAGAATTAAATTCCTAAAATATAAGATTATGTATCTCAGTCAAATCAGTACTGTTTTTACCCAATAGTTTCCTTCAGCCCAGAAATCAGTAAATTGTGATTCCTTTCTTATGACTTACATGCTAAGATCCTAGGGAAGGTTAAGTCTTTTACCAAAAAACATTAAGTTGTTTTGTCTTGGCTAGAGCTCTGCATTTTTGCTTAACTTCTTTATTTTGATTGCTCAGTGTATTGTCAGTACAGCCTGACCTCTTATAATGAGATTTCAAATTGGCAATGTCTATTTTTAAACTAGTCACTACCTCCCGTTTCCTACGTTTAACAACTTTATGCAACAATTTAGATGAAGCAGTAAGGTTATATTTAAAACATTACCAGGAATTGGTAGGTGATAATTTTAGTGCTTTTAAGACAAATCAGTGATTATTAATCCAGTTCTGTAAATTAGCCAGTAAGGCACAATCTTTGATCCAAAGCAGGTTAAATTTCCAAAAATAGAAGCTGGAAAGTTTATAAATGTTTTCTAAAATGAGCAAGACTAGGAAAGGGTATAAATCAACCACCTGGACATAAAAATCATATCTATTCTACTAGCATTCCCTTGTCCCTTAGATTAATAAATGACACCTTTAGTTAGTGGGTTAAGAAATCACCATACATGTATTATGGTTAGATCTGTGAGTTTGTTAACTGTCAGTTTAGCTGATCTAGAGAAATAGTTAACTTTTATGGATTGTGTCTGTCCATGGGTGAATCAACAGTAATATTGAAATCTCCTCTTAAAATAATGGGAATATTAGCTTGGCAGTATTGAAATAAAATGACAGCTAAGGCATCTCAGTGTTCCAAAAAAACTATATTTGGCACAGTATAATTAGCCAATAATAATTCACCTTTCCCTGTAGAGACTAACATTGCACTGCATCTCCCCATATATCCTTATGGACTTTTGTAGCCTCTCAGTTTAGGGAATTGCATAGTAAGACCACAACAATTCAGTTTGCTGAACTAGCAAAAAATCGAAATTACCTCGCCCCTTCCAGGATCTTGTCAGCACTTTATCATTTGGTCTCCTGTAAAAAAGCAAGTTATACTTTTCTTCCAGCAACTTATGACACGTGGACTTAACTATTAGCCAGGCATTAACCCCTCCAAGATTCAAAGTAATCAGGTCCATTCCAACATGAGTGAGTCTATTCATAGTACAATCCAATAAATTTATAATATACCACAGTTAAACAAGTAAATTGAACAAATATAGTGTGAGAAAGCATACTGCTGAGAAAAACATATACTGTTGGAACTATGCTAAATATAAGAAAATAACAGTTTAGAAATCAAACTAATCTGTCCCACAAAACACAATACATGAACCAGTTCACACAATCAGATTGTCATTACTCCCAGGCAGCCTATGTTATTAAACACATGTTAAGCAGAGTGAGGAAAATAAGAAAAAAACTGTTATAATATGAGACAGATGTAAATCCCTGTTATCGTGTAGCATTGATGTTAATTCTCAAATAAAATGAACATTTGGTCTATAAGGCACCATAAAAATATTACCACTTGCAAAGCAGTTTGCTAGATAAACCAGATCTTACTAGTGACATAAAATTAAATTACATATGTGCTAGCAGAAGAAATAACGTCAGAATTATAACTTTGATCAATGATTGGGTCTATGTCCTCTGTATTATCTCTACTCATATGCAGCCATGATTCCTCAATCAGTCTAATCTTGTCTGCCATAAACTTAGTGTCCACGTTGCCCAAATTATTTGTGTAATCATTCTCTGACCTAAACAATTGACTAGCAAATGAGTTAGACTGGTTAGCTGACTGTTCCTGAGAAAACATGACATTCTGAACCCCCTAGTTTACTGGCTATGTTGTAGCATGCTGACTAGAGTTCCCCTTTTTTGCCAAAGGGTGACTTGAAAGAAGAGAGCAAAATATCTCAATTCTTGTTATTGGCTTGCATTGGACCCTCTGATTTGAGAGCTTCAGTATATGATTGTTTATTAGAAGCTTCCCACTTCTTAATGAAACAGTCTACATCCTCCGGGTCTGAAAAGTGAACTGTTATGTTTTATTTTTCGATGTTAGGAAAGCTGGGTATCTGTGGTCTATGAGAAAACAAATATCCTCCCACATTCAAATATGGAGTCACTGCCTACCTCTTATTAAACACAACACTGTTATAACTGGGTGCTATCATAAGTGGCTGGCCCTCAGTTTTCATAAGAGGTGGATTAACTCTTGCTACCCTAAAAAATTTGTTCCTGTCATTATAGCCTAAGCATCATATAATAACATGTCTGGGATGAAGCTTATTAAGTTGTTTAGACAAGATTTTGGTGGCTCTCTTAATTATAGGCAGGCTAAGAGCTTATAGTAATTGACATAACTCCTTCTCAATAAATTTTGAACAATTCATGCTCTTGACTCTCTCTGGCAAACTGAAAATCCTCAGATTGTTCCTATGTGCCCTATTTTCAATGTCATTTATTTTGGATTCCCTCCAAACAGCATCGGCATAAAGATCAGAGATACTGCACGTTTTTACCATTATCAAGTCTCACTCAAACCTTATCTCTCACTGTTAATCCTCTAACATGGTGATGGGTTGTTCTAGGTTATATTTACTCACAACTTTCTTAATTAGGGTGATATCCATAGCAGTAGGCTTCATTAGGGGCATCACTGAGTACAATGTGGTGTCTTGTAGCTCTTGGAACACACGTTGCGAAGCTGCAGTCACCATATTGCATGCTAACACTGATTCATCTTACCCCCCCCCTCAAAAAAAAAATGTTAAGAGATAATAACTAGCGAAACAAAGATAACCAGGACAGAGTGTTTCCTTCTATACTTATGCAAGTCTGAAAATTAAGAAAAATACTTTGCTCAATTCACCCAAAACTATGAAGAAAGGCTAATTGGCAGGGCAATAATGATCACAACATCTATCACATGGAGCTAATTAGGTGCCTCCCATTTGGACAACTTTTGAGAGAGAGATTTTATTTATGTATTTTTATTTATTGACATTTGTTAACGGGGATTGTCCAGCTGGGCCAGAGATCCATTTTCAGCGGAGACTTGAGGAGAAAAGTTCCAGTTTCAGACATTATATAATGCATAAAAGATCAGTATACAATACGTAAAACTTGAGTTTATAATACATAAAATTGCAATTTATAATACAAATACATAGAACTTCACAGTATTAGATAAGAAAAAGAGTAAGGTAAATCAGATCAGTAGATGTATACATAATAGTAGTAAAACCATTTTTTTTTTTTTTTTTGTTATGGTACATGTTCAGCAAATACTACTGTCAGCGCAAGCCATAAAAGTTTTGAAGTGGTGTAGTACTGTGTATGTTAAGGAAGTAGTATTTTAGGAACAGTACAATTGTAAGGTGTGAGAGACGAGAATGCATGTATAAGGTGGAAGGGGTAGCAGGACGTAGATTAAGATACTACCGCAATACGAAGGAAAAAGTGGAAAAGATTAGGATAAAGGATAGTAGTGGAGTTAGGTAGGGTTATGACATGTACAAGTTTTGGTGTTAACTAAGTGAAGTCTGAGTTTTTTTTAAAGTGCATAGGGTGGGTAATGGAGCATGTGTATTGGACGTTTATTCCAAGCTTGGGATACAGTGGATTTATGCAGTAGTTTACCAATAGTTTCTTTGGTTTGTAAATTTCTAGGAGTTGCTGGGTTGTGGTGTGGAGTGTGCGAGTGGGAGTATAGGTGGAAACTAAGGAGGAGAGAGCAGGGCAGGAAGACAGTTTGTATAGTATGGAGTAAGGGATTTGAAACTGTGATAGAAGGAGTTGTTGTTGAAGTGCAAGCCATTGTAGAGAGTTTAATGCATGGCAATGGTGCAGGTTATAAGGGGAGTTTGTGACAAATCTTGCTATTTTGTGGTATGTTTGTTGGAGTTTGGCCAGGGTAGTGGACTGATTGTTAATTAGGATTGGAGTGGCATATATATATATACTTGCTTGAAATGAATGAAGTACTAATTACAGTATCTTGTTTAAAAGGATATAAAATCTTTGATATACTAAGGTTACTGAAAAGCCTATTCTCAAATGGAAGGAAATATGACATGATAATAGTGGTGGTGGGGGGTAAGAATGTTAGAGGAAGTAACCCCCCCCTCCCAGTATGTTAGTAACATTAAGCATGTAATAGAACTGAGTAAGAAGGAGGGAGTTAACTTAATCTTGTGTGATGTAATCCCTGCCTCAAGTTGTAGCCATGCTTTAATAACAGTAGCAAAAAGAACGTGCTACCAGGCTTCAATAAAGTACACCTCATTTTGTGAAAAAAATCATTCTTAGCCACTTTTATTTTGGGCCTGATAAGACTAATTTAGGTCACCTTGGTAACAGGTTCTTGATGAAAAATGTACTTATATTCTTGAATGCTTCTTTTTTTAGAGCTGCCAAAGCCAGAACAAAGCAGTGATATTAGAGAAAAAAGACTTGTCCCTGGATTCAGGAAGCCGACATTTCCATGCAGGAACAGTGTAGGAGCTCCTGCATGGAAAATGGCCACTGAGCGATTCAGGATAGTGCTGTTTTCACATGCACAAGCTGCCCTACACTGTTCTAGTATGGAAAACTGGCAAATATGCAAATCACCTCATTTGCTAGTGAAAACCATGCAAATGAGGTGATTTTGCGATCCACCAAGCTGCCAGGCCTCCATGTTAGAACAGTGTTAGTGCAGAAATGTATTCAGAAAATAACAGTACATTTCTGCAACTGACAAAATGGAGGCAAGACAGCTCTTGGAAAAGCATGTATTATGTACATTAGACATGTCAGTGGCAAAATATAAGGCCATTGGCACTGAAAAGTGATTAATTATTATGCAAATTAAACTTTTTTTTGGCCAGTCTCAGCCGTTTAATCATAGGGCAGCGGCACGCAAATGGGATTGTGCCGAAAATAAAAAAAAAATGGGAAAACTCAATTTTAAGTTAAATCTGCATTTTGAAATTATAGTCAATGGCATGCAGAATGTAAGCAATACCAGGGAGCAGTGGTTGTCAAGGGGAAAGGGTCTGTGTTAGTGCAGTAACTAATGACCTACACACTGGGGTATGCAAATGAGGAGAGTTATAATGAATCACAGATTTCAAAGTGTCAGCTTGTACCTAACCATATAGGTGCAGCAATACAACAGTGCAATCATAAGAGCTGAATGACTTCATAAGGGGGGGGGGGGTGTCATGCTTGCTGTAAGCACATTGGAGCTCTGTGGCCCATGTTTGCCCTTAGCTAAGCACAGCTAAGGAAGGAGGTTTGTCAGATGTGCCTGAGCAGTGTGTACATAGCCTACTGGGTTTTAAACAAAAAGAAAAAAAAGAGGAAATTGCTGCACTGTTTACATTTGAGCACTGGGTATGTGCGGTGTGCCTCGGGTCTTAAATAGGGAGGAACTGGGAAGGGGAAACAGCAGTAGGAAGGCAATCAAGGAGAACTAGCATAGCTGGCAGGTGGAATATATCAGAATCAGCCAAATACACATACAGCAGCCCAGCACACTACTATAAACTATGCAAACACCTTTCAGACTGTTTTTTGGGGAAACAGCAGTAGGAAGGCAATCCACGACAACTAGCATAGCTGGCAGGTGGAATGAATCAGAATTAGCCAATTACACATGCAACAGCTCAGCACACTACTATAAACTATGCAAACACCCTACAGACTGTTTTTTCCCATAAACTCTAGGTATACACAGACAGGGCATTTTTAACTGGCAAAACTAACTAAAAATGTTAGAGGCTGCTGCTGCTTTACTTAATCAATATGTGCTAGAGACTGAGGGTGGTGAGGAGGAGAATGCTGACAACTGACCCACAGTGAGGGGGAGGAGGAGGAGGAGAGTGTACAAACCCAGGGTAACTTACCAGGGCCTACATTAACTGGAGATAGAGCACTATAGGGTGGACAGGGACATTCTACGGCAAATCTTTGAACTGTGCCGTCCATGCCTCACACACAGAACTAATTGAAGGGGAATCCATCCCAGTGGATACCAGGGTATGTGCAGGCTTAAGAATACTAGCCACAGGTACCTTTCAAAGACCAACTGGGGGTATCATGGGGGGGGGGTCTCACAGGCATCAGCATCCAGGGTACTCCACCAGTTCCTGGATGCCATAATACAACATGCCAATGAGCACATATATTTCCCCACTGCCCAGACGTATGCATCTCTTCCACCGCATAGCAGAATACCCTGAGGTAGCTGGTGCTATAGACTGCACACACATCCACATCAAAGCATCACCTGACAAGCGGGGTACGGTCTACATAAACTTCAAGGGTTTCCCCTCCATCAACTGCCAGGTCATGTGCAATGCCCAGAGCATTATCATGAATGTGTGTGCTGGCAGCCCTGGAAGCTATCACGACTCCCATATCTGGCATTGCTTACAACTGTATCAGGCGTTTGCCAGGGGGGGGGGGACATCCCATATGGCCCTCTAGTGGGGGATGCTGGCTATGCACTGGAGCTGTGGCTGATGACACCCATCAGAAATGCACACACGCCTGAACAAGAACACCATAATGAGGCACACGCACAAACCAGGATCATTGTAGGGCATGTGTTTGGGTTGCTCAAGTCACGGTTACACTGCTTTGACATATCCTGTGGAGCCTTGCAGTACTTTCCAGCTACATGTACACAACTGTTCATAGTATGTGCCATGCTACACAATATGATCCTGCGGAAACAGTTGCAGCAGGAACAGCATGGAGCAGGGCCACATAGCCCCCCACCACCATTGCCAAGGCCAGCACAGGCACAAAGGGACTCAAAGGAGGAACATCCTGAGCCTGCTCTTGTAGGCAGAAGGAGGCATGCCCAGTATGCCCATGCCTTGTCAAAGAGGCAAAGCATAGCACACACACTGACACTGTAGGGACCCAGGGACTGATACATCTCTCCAACTCACACATACAGTAAAAGGGATGCCAAACATGACATTACCTGAGATTTACCATGTATAGGGAGTGTACTATGTGCATCCAACATAGTCAGCCCTCCAGCACCGTCCTCATTACTGGCCCAGCAACAAGGTAAGTCACCCTTCCTATCAATTACTGAATGGAGTAGTATGTTCTCATACTTGTATGTATGATATGCATGCAAGCATGCAAGTGAATTGGGTGGCTGAATGGGATAGCAGCAGACAGCTTTATGGGACAACAGGAAATTCACAACATATACTGATGTCAACATACTAGGCAGCACTACAGAAGGTGACAACCCCCACTGCAGTACATGTGATGGCCCAAATAACTGTGGGTGTCAATAGGTCACACATATGGATATCTATGAGGGTCACATACCCACCACCAGCCTCACCCAACAGTACAGGTGTGGATGATCACAAAGAAAGGCCGGGCTAAGGCCCCCAAATGATGGCAATGGTGAACAGCCCCCCACCAGACCTACACAGACATACTACAACAGGTCTGGCAGTTGCATTCCAGTTCTGAAAGTAAGAAGTCTGAAACTGAAATTTATGCCATTAAGATCTAACATGTGTACTCTGCTGATGTGCCGCCTTTCTGCATGATAGGTCAAAATATAATATGAAATGGAAGCCAGCAGAGTAACTGAAATACCAGTATAGTCATTGCAAATGTTTAAAGTCTGCAGGTGTGCACCCCCACCCCCACAATCCCACATAGAAATGCAATAACATGTAAGTTTGAGGAGTAAAATCACTGGAACACAGATTGTCAGAGCTGTCCCAATCTGCATTGTTGCATGTGTACAATATGCAGGGGTCAGTGTGGTAAGTTTATTGTGTGTTTAACATTACCTAGACGTGGTCAGCATGTGGGCCTGGATGGTTGTGTCTTAGTGTCCTAGGTAGAGTACAGTGGATAACAGGGCCATGTTCCAACAACTGCAGTGCCAACCACACAGCTTCTCAGCTACACCCATGTCAGCAATTGTACATACTCACTGTCCAGATGTCAATATCTGCCACCATCAGAAAGCTGGACACACCATGAATGGGAGCCCATACATAGAAACAGTACACAGGTGGAAGTAACCTACACAGAGTGCATATAAAATAACTGTCAACTACACACAAGTTTGGAATTATACATAGAGGTTAGCATCACATTAGTTGTCCCTCTATTATGGAATACTGGTAGTCTGGCCAATCACTGACAGACCACAAAAGGCACAGTTAGAAAGTGATGACAGGCTGCCCATGTCCACACAAAAGCCAGCATAAGGGGAATGGCCCAGGTATATTTGTGAGTCAGGGGCAAGCAGCTTCCATATCACATCTGCACCCAGCTCACACCACCATCAGCCACAGGTTTATGGCAGGTCATATCCTTGCTGTAGGGAATGAGTACAGCATGAACCCTTCCCTGTATGGGAATACATATATGATGCTGCATGCTGAATAGGTGTCCCATGCAGGTGTGTCCCTAGCTGTAAGTAGCAACCTGACCACATCTAGACTTGTGGATCAGTATGAACAGGAAGGATTGACAAGAACACCTCAACCACTCACCACTGTCACCCCAAGGTAATCCACTGGCTTGCAGCCTGGGAATGTATGACTGACAGAATGCACTGGCCTGCTAGACTCTCAAATGGCCTACAGTCCTCTGACAAAGGCCCATGCCTCACCCATAGTGCCAGTGTACAGTATGTCAGGGGGTCCCAACTAACAACCTAACACACTAAACAGAAAACAAATGCAAGACCATGTTGACAAATCCCAGTAGAATGCCTCCCCATGTCCTACTGCAAGGACTGTAGACCAGGCCATAAATAATACTGGGATAAAAGCCCAACTATAGGTATACCTCTGAGATATTGCTTATATAAAGTTAGGAAGAGGAGAGAATAAAAGAGGGGGTTGTAGAAGCATGGATCCCATGAAGTGTGTGAAGTCTGAAAATCTAATGTCCACCCTTACCACCCCCTGACTGCAAACCCATGAATGAATAGCCATAAAACTGCTTCTAAACCACAATGTGAAGGTAAACTAACAAGATATGAGTCCTGCCTCTGGATAACCTGGGTGTATCTGTACAGCTGAGAGGTATGGCCCCAGCAGGATATGGCCATTCTGTGAAGTTGAGAAAAGCACAAAGAGGGGAACCTCAGCCAGCACACTAACAAGGTGCTGGACCATTTACACAGAACCAGCAGTCTGTTGTCTGTAGCTACCCCTCCACAATGGCAGGTGTGTGCCAGAATGTGTAGTCTATACGCCTCAGAATATTGGTCTCAGCTTCATTCATCTTGTATTTTCCTGGTAAATAACTGTGAGCAAAGAATGATAACTGTCAGTAGTTGATGACATGATACATCACAGTGTAAAACAGTACACATGTCAGAAAATCTATGCTACAACCAACCATGTCACACAAGCAGCACAGACAACAATAGTTACAGTATCCCCGTATGTTACGCCAACTGTGTCTCCATATTGGCAACCTAGCTACAGATATCCTGAGAAACAGTTTGCTAGATGTAGCTGTAGCACACAAAATCCTGAACTGGAGCCCAACCCTCTCTGTAATGGATGCACACACTCAATATAGAAGGTCATACTGGGCATGCTCCTACACTTAGAGAAATGAAGCCCATGTCTGACAAAACAGTGGACTACAGATATCAGTTATTCGCAGCTGTCTGTGCACACACACCAAATTGTACACCATTGATACTTCACATACACACATTGGACAGAAATACTCACACATATCTAAGGCCAACATAATATAATATGTCAAACATACACACACAGAGACGTGGGGAAGAGAAAGACAGACAGCGACAGAGATAATCCCATTATGAGGCCTTTCCCACCCAGTACACATCCCGTTGGCCTATATTACATGATGTGCTGATGTCATTCACTGTAGAAATTCCTTTGGTTAGCTCAGTCCTATAGTCTCAGTGGTGCTTGTGATAACTGTGTAACACTACAGTACAAATAAGTATCCATGTAGCAGTTGTAATCTCAGTCCTGTCAAATGTAAAGTTGTGTGTGAGCGTGTGTGTGTTTCTAGATGAATATGGTTGAGGCCATTCACACTCACTAAACTTCCTTTACCCTTCCTTTAGCATTGCTGCTGATGTCACTCACCTTCAAAGATACTTTTGGAGAGCTCTCCAACATATAAGCTCTGTGGTGCTTGTGATAACTGTGTAATACTATAGTGTAGCAAACTAGTTAGGTAGGAGTTCTAGATGTGGTCCTGACAACTGTGAAAATGTGTGTGTTCATGTGAAAGTGTATGTGTGTTTTTGTAGAGATCTGATTTTGTGGTCATTCACACTTACTACACTTCCCTTACCCCTCACCTTAGAGGTGTGTTTAGACAATGGTCCACCTGTAATCTCTGTGGTGCATGTGATAAATGTTGTACAATGTAGTAGAAATACCTACAGAGATAGGGGTTTGAATCTCATTCCTGGCAATTGTGTGTGCATATATATGTCCGTACCTTAAAGATTTTGTCCCCATTTACACAAAGTACACTTCTCAGTGCCTGACTTTAGCAGTCTGCAGACATTATTCACCTTAGAACTACCGGTTGGCAGCCCTAACCCATGTAAGGTCAGCGGTGCATGTGGCAAATGCATAACCATAATGATGTGAAAGCGTAGTTAGATAGAGGTTTGAACCTCACTCCTGGTAAATGTGTGTAGGGTAAAATATTTTGTGAAATCTCTCACCCATTGTATCACCTAATGTCAGTATTTACAAGGGCTGGTGATGTTCCTCACCTTATAAGTACCTTGGGACAACATCTATCTGATAAGCTCTGTGGCACATGTGATAAATGCGTAACACTGTAGTAACAATGTATAGTTAAATAGGGATTTGAAATTCAGTACTGGGAAGTGTGTGTCTCATCAGTATCCTGTGTGATTGTTTAATAACAGGATCCATTGGGGGGGGTGTGGGTTTTGCTAAATTATTATATTGAGGACTTAGTATATGTCACAGTGTCCACATTAACAAGGCCAACAGTTGTCAAACACCATAGAGGTTGGTGTAGACAATCCACATCCCTAAATGTCTAGTGCCATGTGCAATGACTATGTGACAGTATGGATTAGTTATATATATAATATAGGTAACCCTTCTAATACTCAGAGACCACTCTCCACCCACGAATCTTGCTTGGGCTAAAGGGAAGTCTCTGTGTTCACCAGTGGGAGTGGTTAACACTGAACAGCCTGCCTGTCCCTGGAGGAGTGGTTACTACCTAGAAGCTGTAGTTTTATTGGCCATTTTGGGTCAATTCTAAACTCCTTGATCTCTCTCTCTTAAAACAAGGCTGCATCTTTTCAGGCTTGCTAGTTGTTGCTGAAGCACCTACCAAGAGGAGAAAATGTTGAGAGAAGAAAAAGAGCCACTTTTGTGATTTTAAGTATTTTCTTCTGATTTTTTATTAAGTTTTACTGCTTTGCCCCCTACTTTTTGGCATTTTCCGGCTTGCTAAAGTTTATATCTGTAACAGTAACAGTACTTAGAACACATATAGAGCCTGTTTACTGCATTTTCTGTGTTGCACTTAATTTAAAATAGTTTTTTTCTCAAAAAACTGCATTTTACCTGATTTTGGCCTAGCACTCAAGTGTGGCATCTTTTATTGCACTGTTGTGATTATGTTGCTGCTTGTGTATCTCTGCTACCTTTAAACTACAACAAAAAGAAAAAAAAATATCTTGCTTTTTTCCCACTTTCTGAAAGTTAAGAAAGTTCAGTTACAGATTTGCTGTTCTGAACTGTTTGGAAGTTTCTAGAAGGCCAGTGCTTGTTTGAGCTAAAGGGAAGTCTCTGTGTTCACCAGTGGGAGTGGTTAACACTGAACAGCCTGCCTGCCCCTGGAGGAGTGGTTACTACCTAGAAGCTGTAGTTTTATTGGCCATTTTGGGTCAATTCTAAACTCCTTGATCTCTCTCTCTTAAAACCCTACAATTCTCTTTTTGCGTGGTTTTGCGCACTGAGCAGCGTCGGGCAGCGCCGCCTAAACAGGTTTAAACTATTCCAGGCTCCCCAAAGTCTGCTCTTCACTTTTCCCCTTAAAACTGTTCAAACTCTCAAAGTAATCACTCTATTCTCTTTCTAAAGCCCTGCACTTGCTCAGCTCTTATAAGGAAACACTAACTAACTAAAGCACTACACCCTCCTTGACTTCTCATAAGTATTAGACACCTGATTGGTCCTTCCTGATCAAGTGAAAAATCAGTTCGCTTCCCTAATCTGATCAGTAAAAAAACAGTTCCCCTATACTAATCTGGTATGTCCAAGGGTCAGTTTCAAGGTTACTCTCCAGTCCAGCTGGTGAATCTGGGAATTTTGAGGCAATGTTGCAATTGCCTTATGTACACAGACAACCCTCTCCTCCTTCCAACAAACTCTAATACATGTGAGAGATGCTGTTACACAGCCAAACTGGAGGCAGAGCTCTCTCATCCCAAGACTGGCACAGTCAGTCAGGAGGAAAAGGTAATCACCCACACCACAAATCCAGTCTCACACAGACCTATTGCATCTGCATACCCAACACATAAACACACAAAAACATACTCGGAGGCTCTAAATAAAAATCTGCCTAAACAGCAAAGACCTCCTAAGCAGATATCCAAGCAACAGCCACCCCTCAACAATACCCACAAATCACATATCGCACAAAATCAGTGTGCCTCACAGTCACAGCCCATAAGGCTAAACAACACACCAAATACACTTGTTATAGGGGACTCTATTGTCCGGCACACTGATGTCCCACTCACCAGACTGAACAAGGAAAAGGTCACTGTAAGCTGCCTGTCGGGTGCCAGGATCCGCCACATAATGCAAGCACTCAGGTCACTCCAAAGCAAGTACAAGTATGACTCCGTCATTGTCCATGCTGGTGTGAATGACCTGAGACATACCTCCCTGGACTACATGAAAAGAGACATAGAGGAGCTCTCTGACCATGTAGCCCAGGCTGGTATGTCCCTGACCTTGAGTAGCATCTTGCCCTCACCAAGAATGATGCCACAGTATAAAGACAAAATGATCAGTTTCAATAATTGGCTAAAGTATTGGTGTCATTCAAAGGGGATCCAGTGTCTGTCAGCCTGGGATGACATGCTCGACAAGCCACATTGCTTCGCTAGGGATGGCTTGCACCTGTCACCCTTAGGCTTTCGTATACTGGCCAAGGCTCTTGGCACCCCCATAGTGCCTTTTTTAGGCAAGGCTCAAAGGACAAACCCACCTCCATAGACAACCCAAAGATAAAAAAACTAAAGGTAATGCTACTCAATGCCAGAAGTCTAAACCTCAAGATGCACGCACTCGAGACTCTCCTCAGTATGGAGAAAATCGATGTCTGTGCAGTAACAGAAACCTGGTTCAAAGCTCCTGAGAGCACCCCAGCACTACCAGGTTATAACTCATACCATGCGTTTTGGCCCCAAAACTCGGACCGAAGCACAAAAGGAGGGGAGTATCTATATTCATCAAAGATACCTACACCTCCAGGTTAGTGGCACTGCACGAAGCATCAGAAACCATCCATGTGCAACTAACAGCGGGCAAAACTGCCTTTCAGTTTGTAGCCTGCTACAGAACACCCCCCCCTATTACAGGAACCCCACTTGGCATTCCTGAGAACACTGGAGAATATGAAGGTCTCTCCAAACACTATGTTATTGGGTGACTTCAACTACCCAAACATTGACTTGGAAAACTACTCAAGCCCAAACACCCTCGCCCAATGGTTCCTTGAATTTATAAACTCTAACGCAATGGAACAACTGGTCACCACTCCCACAAGAGGGAACAACATATTGTACCTGGTCATCACCAACATGGGGAGTCTATGTTCCACACCAGAGGTAAACCCCTCATTGGTAAGATCAGACCATAAACAAATTTCCCTGGACATCCATATCCCGTCCCCAGCCAAGGAAATCACTGTAAAGAATTTCTCAAAAGCCAACTTTGCACTTCTCAAGACTGAGGTGGAATCCTTCAAAGCCCCTGGGCCAGAGGATAATACAGCCCAATCCGCAGAATCCTTTACAAATGCATTCTATGAGCACCTGCAGGAATGCATGGATCATGCTATCCCAAATAAAACCAAGACTCACTCCTCCAAAAACAGGAGACCGGTCTGGTGGACCCTGGCCATAAATAAGCTATACAACAGAAGGAGGAAGCTGCTACATGACAGAGCAAAATCCCAAAAAGGGAAAGCATCTCTGATCAGTATTAGCAAGAAACTTCGATCCCTCATAAAATCATCAAAGGCCAGTTTCGAAAGAAAAATTGCCCTAGACACTAAAGATAATCACAAGGCCTTCTTTACTTATGTCAGAAACATGGGCGGAAACTCCCAGATATGCTCTGAATTGTTGCATAACGGTACAAAATATACCGAACCTACAGACATAGCCAACATCCTGGCGGACAGATTCAGCGCAAACTCCCCCCCCTTCTCCCCCAAAGGAGCAAACGCCTATCCCAACTGAATGTAACCTCCCTGACATCACAGATGCACAGGTGAAAGCTGCCCTCTCCAAAGCAAAAAACACAGCATCTATGGGACCGGTCGGTGTCCAAAGCTGTGTCTTACACGAGCTCCAAGAAGAACTGAACCCTCACATTAAGTCACTGTTCAAACTTAGCCTTACTACAGGATATGTACCCAAAGAATGGCGTACAGCTACAGTGGTCCCACTCCACAAAGGTGGTACCACAACGGACCCCGGAAACTATCGCCCATAAGCCTGACTAGTCTGGTCTGTAAAGCTATGGAGCGTATTATCATGGAACTCATAAACAAAGACATTGGGAGCCTCCAGACACTAAACCCTACCCAATTCAGCTTTGTTAAGGGCAGATCTTGCCTCTTAAACCTAGTTGATTTCTTTGAAACAGTTACCAAAGCCATAAATGAGGGCAAGGTAGTCCACACAGCCTACCTGGACCTCGCAAAAGCCTTCAACACAATACCCCACTCGGGCATCATAAATAAGCTTACCAGCTTAAATATCAACCCCTATATCACAAGATGGGTTGCATACTGGCTCAGAGATAGAACCCACATGGTCAGAATTGTAGGTGCCATGTCCGAATCCAAACCAGTTACAAGTGGCATCCCACAGGGCTCAGTTCTGGGACCTCTCTTGTTCGGTATATACTTCTCTCAGGTTCAAGCTAACATGGGGGGATTATGGCTGACAAAGTTCACAGATGACTGCAAACTGGGGGCTATAATCGAATCTCTAGCTGACACAAGCATCCTCCATCTCACAGAGACGGATGCTTGGTGCCAGAGCAACGGCCTCAAGCTAAATGCTAAAAAGTGCATAGTCATACCCTTTGGGAAAAACAAGGTGCCCACAAATTACCACATAGGTGGTAATCCATTAAGTATGGAAGAAGTAATTAGAGATTTGGGGACCAACGTAGATAGTAATCTCTCCATTGATAATCACGTTGCCAAAGTGGTTAGAAAGACCTTCTATATAGCCCACCTTATCACGAAAGGGTTCGCATCTAGATCAAGAGAGGTCATTGTGCCCCTCTACTCGTCACTCATCAGGCCCATAATTGAATACAATGCCCCTTTTGGGATGTACCTTACCCGACACCTGCAGCAACTGGAGAGACCCCAAAAGTACCTCACCAAGAGGATCATGGGCTACAAACAGATGTCCTATGCAGCTCGACTAAAGAAACTCCAGCTCTACTCAGTTGCTTACCGCCTACTCAGAGGCGATCTATGCCTGATGTACAAAGCCATGTCAAACCCAGAATTAATGGACATGCTCCACCTCAAAAAATCCAAGTCCCTTAGAGCTACATGCTCCAGGTACCTAAACCTCAGCACAAAAATAAATAGGACATGCTGGAGGGACAGATTCATTTCCCAGAGTCTCCCCTCACACTGGAATAGAATCCCAATTCATGTTAGACATAGCCCCTCGCTGACCCTCTTCAAGCGAAATTTGGACGCGTGGATGGGAAATCGCAAATTCACCCCTGGGATCTCTCCTGTGTCCCTGCTAGACAGAGGCACAGTGAACTAATCTTAAAAGGGTACCTTCTGTGATCTACTTTACAGAGGCACAGTAGGCTAATCTAATAGGGAGGCAGAAGCCAAATACGCTCTGGCTAGGCTTATAAATGCCCTAGGGCAGATAGCCTAGTATCTACCTATGCACCTATGAAACACACTTGGCTAGGCAGCAACCACTATATTGGTAGTTCTTCTGCAAACTGTCTCACAGATAGTACCCACGGTGTGATTGCAGTGGACTACATGCCTGTTGACCACAACAGTGCTACTGACATCAGAAAATACTTTGATGTGTTACATCTCCTGACTGTGTGTTATCCAGCAAGTAAAAGGACATGGCACCCTGTTCTATCCCCTCAATAGCCCAATCAATGTATACAGTGGCCTTTTGCCATGTTCCCCATGGACGCCTGCAACAACTGTAGAGTCTGCAAAAGAACCCCACAAAGGAAATACCATAGCTTATACACCTGCCCTGTATGGACAGATGCCAATAACTCCAGTGAATCTCCATATCATACTGTCTATGTTGGTGCAATCACTACCTCAGTTACATAGCCAAGTCTCATCAAACAAGGTCAGAAATGCTACTTCTGAAGATATGAATCTGTCCACACAACATGCCCCAGAGACCTTAAGCACACATCCACACTTCAAAGAACATGCATGTGAGACATGTGCACAACCCAGACACTGTCCATGTTATGGAATATACATCACATACATGTGAAGCAGTGCAAATCTCTGGCCACCCACAATAGAAATCTGGATGAGTGGATGGGGAATACAATACACACCCCTGGGGACCACTCTAGTGACTATACTCCTGAGCCACACTGGGGACTATTTTCATGTGGCCTGATGCCAGGGTATTCCCTTGGGCTAGCCTTGTAGAGCCTTCAGGCCCATTCACCTACTACATACCTATAATGCAATGAACCTATGGATATCAGTACTGGCAAGTGTGTGTGTGTGTGTGTGTGTGTGTGTGTGGGTGGGTGCATGTGTGCGTGTGCGTGTGTGTGTGTGTGTGTGTGTGTGTGTGTGTGTGTGTGTGTGTGTGTGTGTGTGTGTGAATAGTGATCTCAGTGTGATTGGTTGATGAATATCCCCTATGGCTGTGGTTATTAGCAATTGGAGGTGTGTCCAAACCACAGCATGTACTATTCACCATTCTACAACAGATGTTGTAAATCAACATATACCTATGTACAAACCTCTGCCCTATAGTCTGTGAGGCATATGCAATCACTGTGTTACAGACCGGGGGATTTCCGTGCACATACTGTATCCTGCCTATGACATGGTGGATGTGTTACCACACTGCCATACCCTGTGATCTTGCTGCAGAGCCACATACTGGTGACACATAGATGCCTAGAATTAAAATGGGATACAGCATGCGAGAACACATTCACTCAGCACTTCACTTGGGGGAGAGAGTGGAAAGCTGGCACTGAATGTGTTGCCAAGACTGTGGCCAATATCTGTTGTCTCAGGATAGGTATTAGCATTGTGCAATAAATTGCAGCACTTGTTTTTAATGCTGTGGAGGTTGTTGATGTAACTATCAAAGGCTGTCATGATTATCGTCAGTGTCTGCTGCACGTCTGCCATCATAGATGCCTGCAGGGGATTCCATGAGGGATCCAAAGTTGTGTTTAAGGCTAATAAGGGAGCTCAACAGTCATGGGACACCACCTTCCTCTGCAACAGTGTCCTCCTTCTGATGTACACTTTAGTAATGGCAGGGGACCATCACATCATCTCCCAGTGGTTGGAGAACAGTGTCTGGGTTCTGTTGGCTCTGACTAGTACCATGCATTCATGTACCTGTTTGTACAGTGCCTATGTGAATAATTCCACATCATGCAGCTATTTCCCATTGCCATGGGTGCAGTGAAGACATCCACTCCTGTTTCCTTGCTGCAAAGTCAGCTTTGGAAAGGTTTTGCAAAGTGGTTACCTTTGTGTGTGGGGGGGTATGTGTGGCTGACATGTTAAGTTCCATGTTGATTACAGCCTGTGTGGATCTCACCATGCAGGGATTGACATCTGTGGATGAGCGACAGTCCCATATTTAAGTAGTCAACACAGGTCAAGGTTGTTGCATCCTCTACCAGGGGTCAGTATGAGCTGGTCCAGAGCAATGGAAATGATGAATCCCAGAAGTGTTGGGCCACTGCACTGGTGCTTGACTACTTTCCCTAGGTGACGGAGGGGTAGTTGAAGACTCATACTATGTCAGTGTTGCGTTGGACCATCATAGATGGCAGGGTGTTGAGGAATGTGCAATGACAGTATAGGGACCTAGATGTGGACCCATAGAAGACTATGGTTTGGATTGCACTATTACCCCAAGGCAGTTGTACCAAAAGTACCTTCAATGGATTATGATGAGATACCAGTCTGAAAGTGAATATGGAGCCAACACCACATATGGCGGTGTGGTGTGGTCCATGTCTGGGGGCTGACAGCTATGGAATGCATCATAGCCTGATACTGCAGGTCTGCTGTCTGCTTCTGTGAACCACCTCTCCATTACAGCAGACGTGTCCTCCACTCCGAGTGCTTTGAGTGACTGCATCCTGACAGTTAGATGTCTACTGTTGAGCAGCATGACTCTCAGATTGCATACATGTGTAGCTGTTATGGTGGTAATAACATTAGGAACACTGCCTAATAAGGCATCATAGGGGTGGCAATACACTTAGCCAGTACCTGGAAACCCAGCAGTGACAGATGTAGGACATCTGTGGAAAGTCATTGGGTTCTGTCATTCATGTCATCCCAAGTAGAGAGGTACTGGATCCCCTGAGAATTACATATAACATGTAAGGCAATGTTGCAGTCAATCATCTGTTGATAGTACCGCAGCATCATTCTGAGTGATAGCGGTACACTGCCCAGGGCTACTGGCACACCTATCTGGACCACATAATCAGAGAGTTCAACCATGTACCTTGTCATGTAGTCTGGGGAGGTGTGTCCCAAGTCATTAACACCCACATGGATGCAGAGTGATACTCGTAGTTGTGGAGTGCCATGACTGGCTGTGTCATGTGTTGGATGCTGGCATGTGATAGATATTTGGCTGGTACTGGCTCCATATTCAACTTAGTGAGTGGGAGTGGCCATGTGAAAGTTCAGTAAGCTCTGTAGCATGTGCAGTAACTGCATAACACCATAGTAGACATACCTAGATCAGCAGGAGTTCTAATCCCAATACTGGCAAGTGTGTGTAAGTATGTGTGTGTGTGAATCATGTAGTGTCTGGCTATACCATTTTTGACCTGTGTACTACCCTTTACACTACCCTTCAATCAATTTAGTAGTCCTTTTGATGTCATCCACCTTAGAAGTACCTTTGGAATAGGTGGAAATGTATAAGCTCTGTGGCGCATCTAATAACTATGTAGTACTATAATAGGAATAGCTAGGTAGGCAGGAGCTCTAATCCTAATGCTGGCAACTGTTTGTGCGTGTGAGGATCATATCTTGTTTTGCTTATTCCGTTTTGATGTGTATACCATACAAGGCTGATAACTACCTCCTGTTGCCATTACTTTATATAGTGTGGTAACAGCATCTGCCTCACATGCAGCAGGTTAAACCATTGTACAGTCCTCTGTACAGATGTGTCTGGAATATCCATATGTTTGCAACCTATATGTGGTCGGAAGTGGTTTGTGTGCCTTAATGCCCATGTATGTGATATTATAGCCAAATAGGCCACAGTGAGTATACTGACACATATGGTAGCATGAGGTATCATACCTAACTGAAACATCATGCTGATATGATGACTGCCACCCTCACAATTATCCAGCCTTGTAAGTGCAATACATGAGCCCGGATTCTTGTTCCTGTTATGGGTCACATTAAAAGCTGGAAGAGGTGTGGACTGACATATTGTGGTCCTAATTAGTATGTAACAGTAGCACCTTGCATTTTAAGAGGGGTGTGTACACAATTTATATCCACTGTATTACAGTAATGTGTCACATGTCCCTACCTTAGGCCATTTGACCAGCCCGTTTTGCTGGCCTCTGTCCAGAAGTCTTGGTACTGACAAGTTGTAAGGTATGCTACAGGAATGTTGAATTTATGTCAGGCCCCAGTGTGACCAATGTGATGCAATACAGTTAACCCCAGCTCAAGTGAACATGCACAAAAAGCAATATAGCTATTACATAAAGCAATACAGCTATTACTGATGGTTGTGTGCATGATACATGGTGCAACAACAGAACAATGTCATACTCACCAGCTTCAGGCTGCTTTCCCATATGCAGACCAGAGCGTCCTAGGTAGTTGCAAGAGGGAGTTATTGTCAGCAGACTCACATGTGGCCTTGGTACGGGATGGATGCAGCATGTCTGCACACCTACAGTACTAACTGCAATACTACACAATGTCCTGTCCTCACCATAGATGTGCACCTCTGCATATTAGAAAACCCCATCCACAACTGCAATTGGAGCTGACACATGTATGTAGATACAATACAGATACATGTATGTCTGATACATTAGTGTACTAATCCCAGCTGGACCCTTACCTGCACGCTCCTCGCCCAGTGTGTGTGTGTGTGTGTGTGTGTGTGTGTGTGTGTGTGTGTGTGTGTGTGTGTGTGTGTGTGTGTGTGTGTGTGTGTGTATGTGCAGCCCACATTCACAATGCTTCCCTCAGCTTCATGGCTTGTGTGTTGGGCATGTGCCCCAAGTTTGGGGAGGAGCTCCTCGGTGGGTGTCACTGGGGGCTGGATGGCTGGGCCCCCACCTGTGGCTAGCCGGTCCCTCAGTACAGCAGCAGCCCATTGACAGGCATGGCGTTTGAGGTCGGTGGCCCGATGGTGCACATGCTCATAAGTTCTGCTGTGCAGGCCGGCATCATTTAACCTGTGGACCACACTGTTCCACAGGGCAGTCCTCTCTTGCACATTTTCCACTCTCCATCCAAATAACAGGGCATAATGTCCAATCACATATTGGGTGATGATGTCAGTTTCCCCAACAGAGAATGTTGGTAGGCTAGCACTCTGCATGTTACCTGGAAGACATAAACAGGAAAAACGTCACAAGACCTCATACGGTTGTCAAAATGCACATCAACAGTGGATATTATTTGCAAATAATCCACACTACACCATAACCCTCCAACCTATCATGGCTATAACAGCTTGCATTACACTCCTGTCCCTGAGCTATCTTATTCCCCCCAATGTTGGACACTCGATTGCATAATCCTCTGTTCTCCATTCATTTCTGTGTAGAGGGTTGACAGTGGGCATCTTCCATGTGGATGGTGTGTGGATGGGGCAGGTCTGTGTTTGACTGTGGTGTGTGATGGAGCTGTGTGCACATGCCTGAGTTCATGTAGGAGGCAGACAGTAATGTTATTATGCCCCATGGAGATATGCTGTTGTTGCCATCAGTAAGCAATATGTACATGCTCAACTTTGCTGAGGGGAAGAGTGTGGCTGATGTGCATATCCCCCTGTACAACTTGGATGGACAGGGTGGCAATGTTCCCACCTAACCTGTGTGATGCAGGTAGCCTATATCCATGGCATGTGTGTATGAAGTGTTCTTTACCCCCAGTACAGGGTGAATTGTGTTGTTTCCTCTGAGACTTGCAACATATGTGGAAACATAGTTGCAGTTGTCCTTGGTGGTGTGGATATGTCTGATTTATAGTCATAGTTAGCCTTACAGGAAGTCACATGTGAACTTACATACTTGTTGCAGCAGTACGTCCAGACAATGGCACACATGAATGGGTGTCAAAGGGACATCAGTATCGATACTGTATTAATATAGCTGCACCATACATTAGTACGTTGATTGCACAGTAGGATTTGATATCACTGTGATGACCTGGAAGATGTCCAGCAGTCATAAGTAGACTATTATGTTACAATGTCATTGCTCACAGACTTGCCAATGGTTTGGCTGTCATAACACAGGTATATGTGTATGTGACTACAGATATCAGTCACAAATGTGCTTATTGTCCAGAAGAACACTGTACAGTTGAATGTTATTAATTCAATATATCACATGCAGTTCAACACCCATGTCTGCAACAGTACTTTACTATGCACATGCCCTCTATAGGTCTCTACGCTTTACAAGGCAAACATGTGTCATACTCATAATCACAGGTAACGTGGATATGGAAAACATCCCATTAACTGGCCTAGCAGTGGCACAGTCACAACTGTTTGACAGACACCCCTGCAGTTGTCATATATGAGCTGTCCTTTCACAGGGTGTGTCAGCCTCCTGAGCTGTGATCCCACCTCACAACCGCTTAGAGCATCACATCTGTACAAAGCCTAAAATGATGGGTGGATAAATAGGGTCAGACTTTAAATATTCCTGTTTGAAACATAGGAAGTTTGTAGAATGATACATTTTGCATTACGATGAATATTCTTAAGGATGTGGAGTCTTAAACTCAAGTGTTTGTCATTACTTGATGATTTCAATCCTCAACTATTTGCCAGAAAAGTACAGATTTCAGGAAGAACAGACAAAAATATGATGGTAAAATGTGGACATTCTGTGAAGATCTGTACAGTTGAGAGGTATGTCTGTAATCTCTCCCACTGCAGAGAGGAGCAGATGCTATGGCCATAGCAGCTGTTTAGCAGGACATTAGTACAGCAAGTCTTGTTGGGACATATATTCCTCCAAATCATATTCCCATTATTACAGACCAAGTACTATATTCAGTTACATGCTTACATGTTCCACTTACCTTTTTTTCTTTCTTCTCTTTTCCAGTTTATGTTTTATTTGTTTTCTCTCTGTCTCTGTCTCTCTCTCTCTCTCTCTCTCTGTGCACTAGAACAGGTGGCAGCATGTTTTTTGTAGGTGATGCTCATGACCAGGTGATGGCGTGTGCACTTATTAGGGTTCCCCTCATGCTAATTGCATGCAGAGCAGCTGTGTGGTTCTCAAACTCCTATAAATGATTGCTCCATGTGGGCATTGGCCCTTTCTCTTACTTTTGAGGAAGACATCCTGGAGTTGTGTGAGCTACTACCTCTTACAAGACTTGTGGAGACAAGTCAACTAAATGAATGGTGGAGAAGGTTCAAGACTTAGGGGAAGAATGTGAGTATTGCTGTTATATGTTTGGAATGCTGCTAGTTTAACAGGGTTTGTCTGCACATGTTACTTCTGCATGTGTTTCAGTCTGACAAAGGTTTGTCTCTGCATAACTCTCAGCTGTAGGGCCATCCACATAATGGCCACAGGTTAGCCTGTTATGTATGGACTGTTCTCCATACAGGTGTTGTCCTTGGCAAATCAGTAGCATACTCTGGTGATTGCATTATGTAAATGGTAACATCCATTTGTTTTTCTGACTTTATATCCCTCAGAAAAGATATGTTACAACAAACCCTGTAACACCAGCAACTTTCTCATTGTTTAACAGCAATATTTAAAGTATGCCCATGTATTTGGGCCTCTGTCCACCAATTATGTCAGGCTTTATCCAGATGTCAAACAGTCATAGTTTGATAGGTATACTGGTCGATCATTATTTAGTGATGTAATTCCTGCTAAGTGGAAAGGCAGTGAAACATGTTGAAGTCTTTACATTCAAGAGGTCGGTGTATAGAGAATGGTCTTAGATGCCCTTGTAACATATTTTATGTGGGGGACAGTAACACATATTTTAAAACTAGGCTGTTAGAAAACATAAGACATATTACTGATGAGAAATATGACAGTTCTTTAGCCGTACATTTGAATAAATCTCACCATGGGGACAGTAATGGGTTCCAAGGTACTGTTTATGAAAATGTCTCTTCCTCAGTTTGATGAAACATTAATAAAGGACAATTTTTATGTACAGACTCAATGTATTAATATTAACTGTGATACTTTATCCTACAGGGGTTTAAATAAGGAGTGTAATTGGAGGCTTTGTGTTCAGTTATGTAATTAGGTGTTAATTGCTTCTTGTGATTAAGGCATGTATTTCTTGTAATGTTTTACTCCTTGAAGGCTTTGGCCAAGACATCAGAGTATAAGAAACATTGGTGAATCACTGGCTGTTTGAATTTTTCTTTTGCTAAGAGGTTGTTGTATGTCTGGCCATTGTGTATGGCCTATCATGATTTTGTAGCAGTGTACTGTTCACTTATTTATTTGGGCTGGGGAGGGGGGTAGATGTAAGTGTCATGGCTGCTTTTGTATCCCACTGTGCATGTTGCCCCAGTTGTGGGTGGTCTATCTGCAATATATGTTTGTATGGGCATTTTGAGACATGTATGCATATGCATATATATATATATATATATATATATATATATATATAGATATATATATATATATATATATATATATATATATATATATATATATATGGTGTCAGCCATATGAGTTTCGAACATTTGAAAGTTCAAACAAATGAAGGGCTCCTATATATATATATATATATATATATATATATATATATATATATATATATATGGATCTCCCTACATCTCTCTCTCTCTCTCTCTCTCTATGTATGTTTCTATATATATATATATATATATATATATATATATATATATATATATATATATATATATACCAATCCTTTCTAATTGCACAGTGTCTCTTCCTATTGTAAACTGGCTGTAAAGAAGGTTATGTTTGATAAAACATCCTAAAACCATACAGCTGAGGTGGCTTACTGGAAAATTGCTTCGACTATGGTGTACAGGGTCCTTGGTTCAAAACCCACAAGGGCTGTTTATTTTGTTGCTAGGCAGAAAAATGACTGTTGGATGCAGAGTGATTAAGGCAGTTTTGAGCAGCTTTAAGTGTGTTTGCATGGGTTTGCTTGATGGTAAGTGGGGCTAACATATGATTAAACGAACAGGCGCTTACACTGTGTAGGCTTCACTTACCAGTGCGCAAATCTGCTTAGCATTAACATTTAAGCAATGCTTAAACCTGCTAAGCATAGCTCAACCCTGGTAACCAGTGATCACGTTCCAGACTGATAAAATAGCAGAGTAATGACATCTTTAATAAGTGTATTTAATTCCCTGGACATAACATGCTTCTATGTGCTATCATTACAGTAGAAAGGGGTGTGAGTATACTGTATGGTACACCTAAGTATACATGGGTAGTACCGCAATCTTTCCTCTTTGTATTTCATTCATACATGGGTAGTATCCCAGGTTATATACATTCACACTTGCATGTTATACCAGATACAGTGCACTGGTTGACAAACATAGTTTAATCCATATTGTATCATTACGTTACAACTTTAAACAGTGCTTTTTATAGTAAGAGTAGATTTCAGATTGTAGTACTGGAACCATACACCCCTGCATGCAAAGCTGGACTCTGAGTACTGACTATCTTGTTCTTGGTGTTTGAGCTATATGTTTTTATATATCTTCTATTGGATATTGATCTGTTATGTTGATATTAACAGTAGACTACTATGTTTTTTGGACATGTAATTGAGGACTGCTGTCATGTAGTAATGGCGTACCTTTCAGTTTCAGATGTCTATCTTTCAAACCATTCATCGTAATGCATGACCTGTTGGTTATCTACGTTCTGTCTGTCACATGTACAGATGTGCAGATGTCAGGTGTTGCTATGGCCATACCACTATGTAGGTCCCCACATTGTATTGTGCTGTGGACCTGGACACTGCTGCTAGTTCCACCATATGGGACATTCCTTAATGTGGGCCTTGCCCCTTTTCCTTGCCTGTGTGAGGGACATTACAGAAGTGGTGGCCTACAGATTCACATAAAGTAGGTGGCAATACATCACAGGACAGGACATGTGGAGACAGCCAAACAACATGGGGACATATCCCCAGATTTGTGAACAGATTCTATGTCACCAGTGCTGTTATAGACATGGTGGATTGATAGATTGACAGGGTTTGTATGGACATGCATTAAGTGAATAACTTCATGACTCAAAATGATATGTCTCTTACATACCTCTCCACTGGCATGCTGTCCACAGAATGGCCACGTCTGCCTGTTATGTTTTGTCTGTTCCCCAGACAGTTGGTGTCCTTGGTAAATCAGTCATGGACTCTGGGGAATGCAGTCAATAAATACTCACATCTATTGGTATTACCAATGTCATATTCCTCATAAAGGATGTTACAACAAACCTAGTGACTTCTGCAACTGTCTCAACTTATGACAGCAGAATGTCCAATCTACCCCTGTGTTTGTGCCTCTGTCCTCAAATGATGTCAGGCTTTGTCCAGGTGTCAATTGGGCACAGATGTATTTATTATCATTATTTCTTGACTTCATTCCTGCTACCATCCCAGTGATGTAGTACACCCACAGACATGTCAGAGAAGAGGCCTTAGTTATGAGTCCTGAACCTGTGCATTTTAAGGTGAACTGTACATGTGAGAGGCCTGTGTATGTCTGACCATTGTTAACAGACTGTCATGATTGTGCACACATGTCAAGTGTATGGGTCCCCTTTGGTAGATCGAACTTTTAAATATTCGAAGACGATACTTTTTTTGTTTGTTTTTTTCTTTTTTTCCTGCAGTGTTCAAACTATTACAAGTTTGAACATATGGTCCCGGCCATATTTGGTTCGAACTTGTAATATGTTTGATCTACTGAAGTAGATCCCATGTGTACATATTATTTGGGCTGCGTATAGAGGGGGGGTGGATGTTAGTGTTGTGGCTCCTTCCTTATCTGACTCTGCATGCTGCTCCAGTTTCTGCTGATCTTTTGGCTGTATGTTTTTGTAAAGACAGACTGAGACATGTCCTGTACCAAGGTCAGGATTCAGACTACACTGACAATTGGGACTCTATATGTAGGCCTAGTGTGTGGGTGGCAAACAATGATGTATTTGTTCGTTCAGTCCATATACTCGACTGTTCACTTGACTTAACGGTATATGACTTTGACTGTGGCGGTGTATACACACTGGTGTATGTTTGTCACTGCTGTTACATCCCTGTAGTGCCTGAAATATATATACACACACACATATATATATATATATATATATATATATATATATATATATATATAATATATATATATATATATATATATATATATATATATATATATATATATATATACACACACATATATATATATTCAGATATATGTATATATTTATATATATTGATATCGATAACATTTGTTTTACGTAAATACTGAGATTTTTATATATATATGCATGTATAGATTTACATTTCTATATATATTTATGTCATATGTGTGTATATTTTATATGTATATCTCTACATATATTACATATTAATGTATATATATATATATATATATATATATATATATATATATATATGTGTGTGTGTGTGTGTGTGTGTGTGTGTGTGTGTGTGTGTGTGTGTGTGTGTGTGTGTGTGTGTGTGTGTGTGTGTGTGTGTGTGTATGCATCGCCATACACATATACATTTATATCTTTGTACAACACATGTCTAATGTTAGCAAACATTGACTACCCTAACATCCCTACTGTTGAATGACTGTGCTACATATGTTTGAAAAACCATCAGACATATCTACTGCTCAGATAGCTTAGTGGTAAATTGCTGTGACTATGGTGTGTAGGGTCCTGGATTCAATACTTGCAAGTGCTGTATATTTTGTTGCTGGCAGAACAAGGGCTGTTGGATACAGAGTCATTAAGGCACTTTTAAGCAGTTGTAAGTTAGTTTGAGCGGGTTTGCGTGGCGGTAAGCAATACTAATGTCCGGATAACTATGGTTACGGACAGTTAGCTTTAAAAGTGCTTAATCTGTGTAGGCATCACTTACCACCACCCAAACAGGCTTACTCCCACTTACTAATGCTTACTCCCACTTATCCCTGTGCTAATTTCTTTAAAGAAAAGAAAAAAGGGGTGATAAGATAGTGGTGAAAAAGGGGGCATGAAGAGGGTAAAACAATATGAAAGAGAGCTAGGGATGTGCAGGATGGGTGTAGGGAATGTCCATAGCTGTCCATTTCTTATATAGCAACATCTGTGTATATATATTAAATCTGAGGTAAATTCGGACACTCAAACCCCTGAGAGAGAGAGGAGTGATTACAAGAATAATGTGTTGTGAAGCCAATTAGACAGGATTACATGCGTCCAGAGGACACATGTGCGAAATGGACAGCTATGTATGGGGCAACATTTTGGGGGGGGGGGGCAGATTGGCCTTTTTTTAAGGTGAGAGTGAGATGTTGGGGAAGGATAGTAGGTATATTTGGGGAGGTAGCTTGGGTAGGAAGACAGGCAAGACAGAGAAGACAGCATACAGGGATGGTGTATGATGCATGTAGAGGGTAAACATCTTGGATGGGGAAATTTTTTTGGTAATTGGAAGCCGACGAGCCCCAAATGGATACAGTGGGACTGATGTCCCCACCTATGGGCAGTCACCACTGCACTTTCACAGCCCCAAACGTGGCTGTGTTGGGGGCTGAGCAAAAGGGGCAGGCTGACCCCCTAATTGCACCACACAGCCCTCAAGCTGGCATAGCTTGCGGAACTCACTACGCACCAGACCCTGGACCTGACTTCTGGTGACAGGATCCTGTCCATGCCCATGCCCAGGGGTGACAAACCTCATCCCCTGAGGCAGTTCCACCCAAAGGTGGTGCAGGAACAGTGGACAAGGAGGTCCCGGGGTGGATCCCAGATGTGATGGGGTCCGGTACTACGGCCAGATGAGGCAGAAGAGGCGGATCCGCTGGGATTGGTCTTTCCAGGCATGCTCTGGTGTTGCAGTTCTAGAACGTATGTTAGTTAATAATGGTAAACATATTCCAGGATTAGTTCTAACAGCATGCATGAGTATTCCCATTAAACAACAGATTTGGAACATTTGCATAGCAAACAGAATGCATGCGTATATGGAATCACAGTGGGCATTACACCAGCACACAGGTTACATTGATAGCAACAAGCCACCAATGATAGTATTTGAACAGGGAACATTAATTGGAATACATTTCAACATTTGTAGAATAGCAGGACACATGTCCCAGCAGTAGGTTTGGTGGAAAACATACCCATTCATTTATGTGTTTAGATTATTGGTGAAGATAAGGTGGTGGAGAGAGAGAGATGTCAGTTAACAAATGTAGATTCTTGCAGTGGTCACAGCTTTAATGATCATTGCTCTACTTATTACTCTACAGGTATTATTACAACTATGGCCCTGTGTTGGGCAGTGGTATGTTTGTACATAGTATAATTACAGCATTCTTATAGCTACTTTATACTTTATCTTACCTGGAAGACCTGTGGAGGGAATGTCTGTTAATACTGCATGACTGTTTCTACCCATATTCACATAGTCAGAGTTACATATGTGCACTCATACTGTGAGTGTGTGTGTGTGTGTGTGTGTGTGTGTGTGTGTGTGTGTGTGTGTGTGTGTGTGTGTGTGTGTGTGTGTGTGTGCTACTGCCATACTCTGCCTTGATTTCTATCATTCACCCTGGTTGTTGGTAGCAGGGACCAGTAGCTGTAACAGCATGACACATTTGAACATTTCTTGGGAGAGACCACTTAGTGTATGTACTTATCTGGTGTCATTTGCAGCCTTGGGGTTGGACTGTGGGTGTTGGGCACAGTATTACTGCAGGCTTCTTATAGCTACTTTATACCTTCTTTCACATGGAAGATCTCTGGAGGGAATTTATGTTGACACTACCTGACTGTTTCTACACATATTCACAAAATCCTACTTGAAATTATGCATACAGCTTACTACCACTCCCGGGATTCATACCGTGGCTGTTTCTGCTAAAAATACAACAAGTTTGTGTTTCATCGGAACGAGCTATTGAGAAACTGCTGTTACTTCTTTGTATGTTTTCTGTCTAATTCTCTCTTGGTTGTACAATCTGACCTTGTGATTACAACAATCTTTTATATACATTCCTATACATACTTTTTGACATAGCACAGTGTGGAAAACAGTGGTTAATGCAACATTACTATTCTGATATGAGATCTTGGTGCATGAAACTTTCAAGTCATGCAACACCAGAGTAAACTCAACTAGTCTGGGGTTTTCACTATTATTGACAGGTAATTACACTTTTATTGATATATAACCTGTATGTCACTATTACTTTCCTACTGGCTTCTTCAGTCATTAAAAACAATTCCCCATTTTTAAATACTGCAAGGTGACATTCTACTATATTTTATTTATTTGCCCTACATAATACCAGCTAGATTGTTACTCACCAGTCTCGTGACCCAGCCTTTGCAGCCTGCTGGCGTGAGCTTCCAGGTTCACAGCCCTTTCATCTGCAGCTGTACAGGAGATAAGAGAAAACATTTATGCATACCTATCCATCACATGCACAGGCTGGACTTTGTATAACACTTATTCTGAGTAATACACACAGCTGGAGAATTCCCTGCTCAGGCATCTTGGACCCACTTGTCCAAAATGTACCTCTTGCTCTGCTTCAAGTCGGTAAAGCGGTGCCAGACCTGCTCACCAGTCGAAGGGATGCCATTGGCAGTGGTGAGATCTCAGGCAAGTTGGTCCCAGGCCTCCACTTTGTATTGGGAGCCCTGGAACTGGTCCTGCAGCAGTTGCCTTTCATGGTCTTTAATGAGAAGTCTGTCCATGATCCTGGACTCTTGAATGCCCCAGCACTGTACCTGAAAGCGCACACCTTCACCTACACAACCCATGGTGCCTACAGTGGAGAGCTGCAACTAGTTATGAGCTGTATTCTCACCTGTGTGGTTTAAATAGGGCTAATTCCCCTCCCTTTACCATGATTGGACAGTCTTCAAACTGCTGAGCTAAGCTAAGCACCATGCAAACCTACTTAGCTAAGATAAATCTTCCTTAAAGGAGTAGATGCTTAGCCCTGCTTACCAGTGTGCAAATCCGCTGAGCTATGCATAGCTGTGTGACGGGCACACCCACTCACCTATGCTTAAACATTATTGAACACAGGAAAAAAAATTAAGGAATATATTTTAAATATTGCTATTAGACACTTAGAACATTGATAGAATGACAGGCTTTGCATTAGCATGTATTTTGCAAGGGGTATGCAGTGTGTCACAGTGCTGTTTTAACAGACTGCACTCCTTTTCTTGTGTATGGTGCACACATATATGTCAGAATGTGTACATTCTGCCATATATGTGTGTTTTCCTGAGGTAGGCTGTCTCTGTCTGTTATTTTCTCCACAGACACTAAAGTGTCCATGGAAAACTTCATTCAGTTTGAATTGCCGAACGGCAATTCTCTAGTGCAGGGGTAATGTGTATTGTGAGACCACTACTCTCGGACATGCCCCCTGCACTCACACACAGAATTGTGTCTGTTTTAGAGCACGGCAGTGCACCTTCATACATATGCATGGCGTGCTGCCGTGCTGCACGGAAACGGTCACTTCCATGCAGGAATAAGCTATTCTTGCACGGAAGTTTGCTGAATCCCAGGGTTGATTTTTTTTTTTATGTTAAAGCTAGAAATCTAAATAAATTCATCTCTTTAGAAGCAAGAATAAGGGGTGAAAGACTTTATGTAGTTATGAGCACTGAGGCTTGGGTCTCTGAGAATAATCTACCTTTGAGTTTACTGGCATATAAGCATACTGAAATGTTATTAATTAAAAGAAAGGAGGGTGAAATTCACAATATATATCTAGATATCTAGATATACAGATATCTAGCAATATAGACAGATATATATATATATATATATATATATATATATATATACATATATGTAGACAGATAGATATAGATATAGATATATATATTAGAAACTAATTTCTGATATAATAGCAAACATTTAGAGATTATAGCAGTGATCATTTTCATAAAAAATGAATGTGAAGGTGTTCTTATTTTGTGGACCCCAAATCAGAACAATGATGATACTAAAAGATTTGGTAAGACATTTGTCATCTCATTTTGTAGATAGTTTTGATATTATGTAAGGAGACCTTAATGGTCCACAGCTTTCTTGGCATCTACTAGTAAAGGGGTTGTTAGTGATTTGGGAAATCTTAGCAAGGAATATGAGTATAGTTAGGTTGTTAAGGACTAACAAGGAAGGGATATATTCTAGAGATAGTTTGTACTGAAAATGAAAAAGTTATAATTGTACTACAGAACCACAAGTATCTGGATCAGATCATGCTAGCATTCCTTAGAAATATCTTACATGTAAATATGGGAACATCTGCATGACTATGGTTCCAAAAGAACTTATTAAAGGGCTGATTTTGAACAGATTACAAATATTATTAAAATATGGAATGGGGAAGAAAAACATGCTCAGTAAATATTGAAGATAGCTGGGAGAAATGTTATGAATGCATTTATTAGCTGATAGAGGTGCATGTGCCTTTATTTTCAAATAAACCTTTATTTTATATGTTTCCCCTAGTAGTCTAAAGCTCTAGATAATATAACAAAGTACAAAAATAATAATAGTAATCACAAAGTACTTCTGGAAACATTATAGCAAATAGCCTAGTAAAGAAAACTCTACACTGCTGCAGACTCAGATGGAAACACTGGATTCTTTTGGCTTCCATTATAAATTTTATCAACTCTTTCTTAATATGCCAATTGCAAAAATCACTACAGATGGGATACATTTCAAGCATATGGAAGGAGGCTTTGGTTGTTCTAGTTCTCACGGGAGGAAACCCAGCTGGGGCTGAGAATTACAGACCAATAAGTCAGACCTGCTTTGGGAAAATGTTTTGAAAAGGTTATATCAAGACATTGTTGCATTTGTGAGTATAAAGCAGGATATACGTTTCTCTGCAGTCAATCTTGTATTACAAATTGTATTTATTTATTGACATTTGTTAACCGGGTTTGTCCAACTGGGCTTGTGGCCCATTTTCAGTGGAGACCCGAGGAGAAAAGCTCCAGTAGTACATTTTAAAACAAGTACAATTTTAAAAAATATTGATATAATAGCAGTTATAGCAAAACGATTCACATATGTTGGGTTACATGCATAAAGTTAAAGTTGCATTAAAAAGAAGCTAAGTAACAATTTTACATTGATATAGTTCAATAGGTCAACAATGAACATTTTTTGTTTGTAGAAAATTGTGCAATTGCATAGTAGACACATTGGAGAGAGAGGTGTAATGAGGTACTAAGTATGGTCCTTCTGAGGGTACATAAAGGGAAGGAAGACTAGGTAGGGTCATGGCAAGGGCAGGTTCTTGAATTGAGAAAATAAGCTTTTAGTTAATTTTTAAAGTTTGAGGTGTGGGAGATTGAACGTAAGTCAATGGGAAGTTTGTTGCAAGCATGGGCAAGGGAGTGTTTGTAGAGTATCAAAACGAAAAACAGAATCCGGACTAGCCAGAAAACCAAGAAACACTGAAATGCTTGAACGGTTCACGCTTTGGATGCCAAAAGAAACGACAAAAAAATTGTATTTAGCGCTTTCTTCCACTTTATTCATACCATGGACTTCCTCAGAAAAACGGGAACTCTCCCATGTTCCCGTTTTTATACCTTACAGGATGTGATGTCATATTAATCTCATGTTTTTTATGATTATCTTTTTTACTTTTTAACTTATTATTAAAAATTCATCGTTTTTATATATAAAAAAGAATTAATACATTATGTTTAAACCAATTACCCACACACATATACATAAATTATAAAATAAATAAATGACTGTTGTGTTATTCAGCACTATACTAATACTTTCAGCTAATGTTGATACAGTATGGTTTACTAACTATGATCAAATTTTATATTATTTGCTTAACAAATGTCATCTGTTCATTGGTTTTTTAGAGGTATGAATATGTACAGGTTAATGTTTGAATGTATATGTGAATGTATTTCATGGAGTGTGTATGTTTAGAGAGAGTGAAAGCATCAACACGGCACTTTTTCTGTGTATAAAAAATGTTTACACAACTATTCAGCTATTTACATAATAGATTTTTATTATTGTTTCATTTTGATACAAGTAATGAGAAGATGTTTAAACATAATGTATTAATTCTTTTTTATATATAAAAACGATGAATTTTTAATAATAAGTTAAAAAGTAAAAAAGATAATCATAAAAAACATGAGATTAATATGACATCACATCCTGTAAGGTATAAAAACGGGAACATGGGAGAGTTCCCGTTTTTCTGAGGAAGTCCATGGTATGAATAAAGTGGAAGAAAGCGCTAAATACAATTTTTTTGTCGTTTCTTTTGGCATCCAAAGCGTGAACCGTTCAAGCATTTCAGTGTTTGTAGAGTAGTTTGCCTACTGACCTTTTTGGGTGGTAGATATCAAGTAATTGTTGGTTAGAAGTACGGAGGGTCCGGGATGGGATGTAAATGGAGACTAAGGAAGAAAGAGATGGACTGAAGGAGGGTTTATAAAGAATAGAGTGTAGCATATGAAATTGATAAGATAGCAGAAACTGGGGAAGTTCAAGCCATTGAAGAGAGTTTAAAGAAATACAGTGGTGTGAGTTGTATGGGGAGTTAGTAATGAATCTGGCTATTTTATGGAAAGTCTGTTGCAGTTTGTTTAGAGTGGAGGCCTGGATATTGGTAAGAACTGGGGTGGCGTATAAGAGGGAGTGGAGGAGGAGTGCCTGGTTGCTTTATCAACCCCTCTGGGAAGCTTTTGACAACAGGTTTTCTGTTGATGTCATATACCTGGGCATGGCCAAAGCTTTTGACTCAATGCCACACTTTAGGATAGTGTCATTAATGATTGAGCATAGCATAAATTATTATGTGGTCAGATGCATGAAAATTGGTTAAATTATAGGAAATGTAAGGTTAGAATTGGTAATGCTGTTTCTAAAGAGAAAATGATGACTTCTGATTTACCTCAGGGGTCAGTTTTGGGCCCTGTATCTTCAGTATACTCATGGCTAGTTTTCCAATTACCAGTAAGTTCTGACTATATAAATACTCAGATAATTCAAAAGTGGGAACTGTAGTAACTAGTTTTATTGATCAGTATGTAGTGCCAGAGTACTTGAATACTCTTCCATTCTGGGCAGTATTAAATTATATGGGGTTAATGTCAAAAATATGTGCTATATCCTATGGATCTAGCAACCCACATTACTCATATGCAGAGGACAGCTCAGCCCTGAAAGTGATAGAAGCCATTCAGAACTTGATCAGAATTTACATTGCAAAAATATGCAGAAATTATATCAAACAATTTCCTTTGGATGATGAGGGAATGTTTTACCGAAAATAAACAAAAGCATATAAGTTCAAAATGCATAAAATACATTTTAAATGGATATAAAAGCCTTATGAATAGAAATCCAGAAATAAAAGCTTGGTCATTATTATTATATCCTATTGCACGTACACAGAATAATATTAAGACCTTTGATATAGACACAATCAAGACTGTTAGGAAAAATGGATTGGTTTATTGGCATCAATTATCAGCATCTGGGGAAGTTCTAACAACGAAACAAGTAAGAAGCAAATTTGACTTAGACAAATGATTTGTGGCTAACTATACAAGGTATAACGCAATATATTTTAAACAGATTAGAGACTATGCAATTAACAATTAGTTAAAATGTACCTAAATTTATAGAACATATGGTCTCCTTAGCAACATTAACTGTTTATAGAAAAGGCCACTTGTCAAACATTTACAAAGGAATTAAGAAAACAAAATTATATCATAAAGCAAACTTTTGGAAATAATATAAAACAATCAATTATCAGTTTCCTAATAACAATGATAAAACATCAATACATCTCTCCACAAAGCAAACATCTCTTTCATTACAATGAAAGCTCTTTACATGGAATTCATTCATAGATCTTATATATTACACAACATAAAATGAAATTAATGTTTAAATAAGATATTTTTTGAGATGTAAAATAAAAACTGAAAGCTGACTGGCAGCACGTTTTATGATTGTCATTTACTTTAGTCATTCTGGGATAAATATTTTTATTTACAAACAGTTTTTAATAGTAGATTTCATTTATCTAAATTTTTAATTTTGTTTAATGCTCCCATAGCTCAATGTGTTCCTAGAACAACGTTTTCACTTTTATGGACACTTAGCCATTGCACAAAAAAACATTACAACAAACTGGAAAAGTTAAGCTTCTTCTACATTTAAAGAAAACAGAAACATTGTATTAAATGTATCACAAATGGGAAATGAACACCATCAGATGGAGAACAGAAAAGACTATGCATGACAAAAAGTGGTTGAAATACTTGACAGAAATTATTATAATGCCTCATGAAATTAACTTTGAATATAAAAATGTGAATCATTTTTGTAAATATAGATACCCTTGTAAATAACTGTTTTATGTTAATTTGTATTGTTAAAATTATGTTGTTGTTAACCTCTATCAGTAGTATATATTTATTATAAAGTTATGAAAATATATCATTTTGGAAAATTCAATAAAATATTTGGAAAAAAAGAACTTTGTCAGAAAAAATGCTAAACTTTGTACTAGAAAGAATATTATGGAAGTTATTAGAATATGTTGCTATGAGACTAAAAGCATATTTAGAACTATTGTTTGTAGGGTAATCATACTGTATTTATAAGGCAGTTGTCACACTGGTTATGGAATATGAGGCATCTATCTATTTGTATGTACAATAGCATATAGTAAGGTTGACCTGAAAGAATGCATACGTGCTTTATAAGACAAATTAGAGGTTAGGGAGACATAAATATAAAAATAGGTTGGACACATTGTCATGTTATTCAATTAATTAAAGGTTGGTTAATGGTGATTCAATTGTTACATAACATAATTTATATAATGATATTTATGGGGCAAATGCAAGAATAAATAAAATGAATCCTCCTCCCTCTATTCCTGTACTCTTCCCTCATCAGGCCAATAATTGAGTAAAATGCCCTTTTTGCTATGTATCTTTCCAAGCACCTGCAGCAATTGGAGAGACCACAAAGATTGCTTACAAGGCAAACTCATGGTCTTCAGCATCTGTTCTATGAGGATCATCTGAAATCACTGTCACTTTATACTGTTTCATACAGACTACTCAGAGGCAATCTTTGCCTTGCATATAAGGCAAACTTTGACCCTGCTGTATTGGAAATGCTGCATATCTGTAAGTCAAATGGTACACAGGTTACTCACTCTAATGACCTTAACCTGGTATGTGAGATTAATGGAACCTGCTGGAGGGACAGATTTGTCTCCCAGAGGTTGCTACACCTTTGGAACAGACTCCCACTTCATGACAAGTAGCAAACCTCATTGGCCCACTTCAAATGCAATATGGATGATTGGATGGGTAACCATAAATTCACCCAAGGGGTTCCACCTATGTCCCTCTTGGACAGAGGTGATAGGTCTTGATCATGGAAATAAGGATAAAGTTTGACTAGACTTGTAAGGGCCCTGGGGTCATTAGCCAAGTAACCTCCTATGATCCTATGATCCTATGAATCATTAGCTAATGTCAAGAAATATCTTTTTTACTGGATGTAAAAATAAGCAGAGGTAATGGACTGCAGAACTCTTTTCAATGTAGAACAGGAAGGTGGTGGAATTCTATTTCACCTAGGATAAGATAATTTAACTTTGTTACCCTCCCTGGGATTCATTAACAATTGTTTAGGCTTCATGCTAAGCCTACACATTTTAAGGGTGTTAGCACATGATCAGCAGGATTAATTGAATCATCACACCTACATGTTTGCAAGCACCTTTTCATAGCCAGCAATGGTGTTCACTACTGACAACACTGCTGTATTCTCCATCTCAGCATGTAAACACAGGACCAAATTAACCTTACAGCTGTCATGCCATATGCAGCAGAAAGGGGCATGTTTTTCCCACTAACTGTTATTGGCATCCACAGGAAATGGAGTTAAAACTTGTAAACATTTAATAGATAAGCAAGTGTTGTATAGCCATGTAAATGCTAAACAGTTATGTAATAACACACAACATACAGAACACATATCGGATGACATTTCACAATTTCAAGTTTTCTATTTTTAATTTGCAAACCTCCCAGACATCATTATACTGGGTTTGCTCAAATGGACGTACAGAGATCAGTAACATAACATAGCAATTCAACAGTACCAACACAGAAGAAAGTGTCATAGCAGAGGACCAATCACAGTGCCTGATGGTCTGTCAGCATGCCATACAGGAAGACATGTTTATGGAAGCCCTCATCTGCCATTAAGCTGTACAGTGTGATGAAAACAATTGCAGTAATAAAGATGTGTCAGAATGAAGACATGCAATACAAATTGTAATTATTTTGGAACTAAGTAATGTTTGTGAGCAATAAGTGACATAACAATCGTTTGCACCGTGTCATTTTTAAACATGCCAGGCAGATATTGGAGAGATGCATATCAATCATAGAGTCCACAGAAATATGCATATCAGTTATGTCATGAAGAACATCCTTAAAGGGTTACAGCACTTCTGACTGTGCCATAACTATTGTCTGTGAGTAAACCACTGCTGTCTGACACAGTTGTCTGACAGACAGATGTTACCAGATTCAAACCGCTACCTATGATACTAGGCTTCCCTGCAGACCTCTGTAGTGACTGCATATACCGCAGCAGATATTAATGGAGGCTGTCACAAATAAGTGAAATGAATGTGTGCAGTAAAAAGGAGTTATGAATATAATATGAACAACCAGATTTAGTTAGAATGCTGAAAGGGATCTATACATGTTACTGTCCACACAGTAGTTAGCAGTACAATATTAATCCCTCTTTGTTAAGGAAGCTGTTTTTACTGTAGAGTATACGCACTGTCCCACAATTGAACCACAGTCTGTCTGTGTAGGTATGCTATACAATCCAGTAATCAATGCATATGCCACAGGAGCACTCACAGCATGGCATGCCCCAAATAACCATTTCACTGTCATGCAATCATCACGACCTGTGAGGATTCTTCATCGTCCAACATGTAACTAAATACAATGGTGTTTGTGTAATATCACATGATTCATATAATGTTGCCCTTTCAGGAACTGAACAGCACACTATGCAAATGTGCCAACTAATCACATGCTAATGAACCATATGTGCCACAGTGAAAGTCTTAACACAAGTGACACTCCACATATGCTAACTTATTACATTATGTGTATATGTGTTGTAACAATCTCTTCGAGATTAACGGGAAGGTGGAGGCCTCTGTCACTGTAAATGGATACATTGTAACTATGGTGGATGCCATTCATGCATTACAGTATAAGGCCCAACAATACTAATAGGCACTGAGTGTGGATGTTGAACATCTGGGCATTTGACTACAGAAATTACATGAAATTGTAGAGAATGAATGCTTGATGGTACAAGTGTCACTACAATTGTGAGACATGTTGGTATGTCAATTATCTTATTACTGCAAGGGATATGTGTGCCTACCTGTAATTGCTGCACTAAAGCAACAACATACAGAATGTTGTCTCATTCCTTCATGCCAGAGGATAATGCCTACCACATATGATATGTAAGGAAAATGTAATCCCATGATTGCTATGTGAGAAATTATCGTAGCTTTTTGTAAAAGGAATCAACATCTATGCATGTACACAATAGATGTGTTTAGAGACATGTATAGTCACAAAAAGGCTGACACAACATAGCCTGAGCAGTAATGGCTGGATATGAACTAGCTACATAAGATCATATGCTACACATTAGTACCTGAATTGCAAGCACCACACACAATGTTGTGGTACTACTGGGGCAGTGCACAGTTGTATAGATGACATCACCACTGTTTATTAGCTGGATTCATCCACTCATCCACAACCCCCTTTTCACATTTTTGCGCATGTGATCTGTGTGTTGCTACAACAATGATAATCATCTAGAAGCAATGTTTACACTGCCGGGTGGCTAGTGGGTGAAGGGCACAATAACACTGTACAGCTACATGCCAGATATGTATTTGAGGAATAGTATACACAGTATGAGGGTGAAAGGCACATTCACAGCTGGCCTCAAACATCCTACATATGTAGTTTCATAATTTACAAAGCACAGTATCAAAGTTACGCAACACAGGAGAAGTTATACTACAGCTGTGAGTTACTGCAATTATAATAGTATTATGTCATTGTGTGGCCAAAAAGTTATTTTGCCTGGGGATGCCTGGACTTGCTAGTGTAACACTGTGCCACTGTAAATCCATCTCTTAAGATGAAGTGTACATAAAGGCAGTTGTGATGTGCCCAACAGTAAGTGACTGCAATCAAAGCCACACCATTTAAGCAGGGATGGACTCAAACTATCCATTTATCCAGTTATATAATCTATGCAGAACATTATCAGCAGCCAACACCACAGGAGAATACTGAGTATAAGTGAGGCATACAGCATCTATGAAGGGATGACATCATCAGTGTATTGCCAGCACCACAGGGAAATAGTGAGTATAAATGAGGAATACAGCATCTATGAAGGGATGACATCATCAGTGTACTGCCAGCACCACAGGGAAATAGTGAGTATAAGTGAGGAATACAGCATTTATGAAGGGATGGCATCATCAGTGTACTGCCAGCGCCACAGGGAAATAGTGAGTATAAGTGAGGAACACAGCATGTATGAAGGGATGACATCATCAGTGTACTGCCAGCACCACAGGGAAATAGTGAGTATAAATGAGGAATACCGCATCTATGAAGGGATGACATCAAACAGTGTGTTGCCAAGAAGATGTGTGTGGTAAAAAGACTTTTACAATCAACTTATAAATGCTACCACTGCAAATGTATGGAAACCAACCCTGAATTCATTTACAGTCACACACACAGTTGTAGAAGTTAATGCTTGCTTATTTGAACCTCCTACCTATCTATTTACACATGCTAGAGAATAGTGTAAGAAACATAAGCGCCACAGGAGAAGTCTGACATTTAAAGTGCGAGAGTGCACTTTAGAAAGAATGACCTTATCAGTGTGTTGCACCAGGGTGTAGCCATAGAATATAATTTTGTACTCATGTGCTCTTATTGCTACTCTCAACCCACCTGTCAGTTAAAAAATGTAACCCTCCTGTACTTAACAAATGTTTGCATTGCATTCCCTCTAAAACCAGTAAATAGTTATTGGAGGCATTCATTTAGACAATTGTGGAGATAGTATGGCTTAAAAATGCCATGGTTTCTATAAGTAACATACATACACACACACACACACACACACACACACACACACACACACACACACACACACACACACACACACACACACACACACACACACACACACAAGTTCTTCATATTGTGCATTGAACCTACTACTTATCTATTTACGCAAACTAGAGAATGTTGCAAGCACCACAAGAGAAATCTGAATTTTAAGGGGAAGAGTTCACTTTTGAACAAATTACTTTGTCGGTGTGTTGCAAAGAAGATATTTCTGTGAAAAGTGAAATGAAGGAGTTGTGTCCCAATTTAAATGTAGTCTCCTCATAGAAAGTGAATACAGCAACAAGTGGTACATATACAAACACAATTTCCACACATTGAGCATCAAACCTCCTACCTATCTATTTACACAATCTTGAATGGACAGCATTATTCACAAGTGGCAAAAAGAAGCATGGTTCATATGGAAGAAAGTGCTTTTTTGGCTGGATGATCTCATCATTTTGTTTCAGAGAGGATATTTCTATAAAAAGTGGGATAAGGGAGTTGTGTGTCAAGTTAAATGGGTCTACTTCACGTTGTTGTAAGCTGACAATATCGCGTCTGAATTTGTCGGCACAACAATATCGAAAGCGAAGAACATTGTGCAAGTAAACGGAAATCTCCGTAAGGGGAGATTTCCATTTACCTCAATGTAGTGCGGTCTCGGAGTTGGTATATTTAATAGGGGGTATTGGGGGGTGCAGGGGGGTTTGCCCCCCTTCCTACGCCATTTAGTTTTTTATTTATTTATTTATTTATTTTTACATTATTAGATGTTTTACTTAATCGATCAGTAAAGTTTGACCTTTATTGATTCAATTAAGTAAACTTTCGATAACATGATATAGGCGCAAGTTAAATATATTCTACTAATGGGAAGTAAATACAGGAACAAGTATTGCACACGCATACACACATGCACACAATTTCCACACATTGAGTATTGAACCTTCTACCTATCTATTCACACAATGTAGTAAGCACAGTATAAGCTGCAAGCACTACAGGAGAAGTTTGATTCATAAAGGGAGTGAGTACACTTTTGACCAGATGACCCCATGATTATGTTTCTATAAAAATTGGGCTATGGGATCAGTGTGCAAATTTAAATGAATTCTCCTCAAGGAAGTGGATACAGCAACAAGCATTACACACACAAACACAAGCTTCCTATGTTGAGCATTGAACCTCCTACATATCTATTTACCCAATCTGGAGAACACAGTATACGATGCAAGTACAACAGGAGAAGTCTGACTCTTAAGGGGAGGATAAGGTTGGCTTAATAAAGTTTTTGTAAATGATGTCTTGCACTATTCAAATGGTACATTAATGAATTGTTGTACATGGATAGAAAAACAGATGTTTGCAGTTAAATATATGATAGGAATATGAAATGTTATCAGTTTATAAATTGCAAAGCAGCACCGTAGAACAACATGGTTAAATGGTGATCTCACACCAGTTAAAAAATGTGATAAAAATCAGAGAGACAACCATTAGGGCTAAAAGCAAAACAAAACAAAAAAAAGTTTTATTCCTCAGAAAGTGCACACTCCTGGTGCTTCTTCAGACCATAAATCCACATATACAACTTATACAAATAAGTACTAAAACCTATTGTACACTTTTGCCACATCCATATATGATGGTAAGGTATCAATGTATCATAAAATAAACAAATCTCATGGCTACAATATAAGAAAAAGCAGCTTTTATTTCCCTATAATGGATAGGATATATGCATGCAAATGTAATAATTGCAATTACCATATATGAAATATTCCTGACATACTATTGCTGGTAATATTTTACAAATGCTTATCCCATAATAAAAAGTAATTGCTGCTTCTATGTAGTGAACCTTTACACATTAAACCATGTGTTCTCATTAAATAATCCAAACATAAAGACATATTGGGAAAGTCATGCATGCTTGAGATCAAGGCCATGGACCTGAGTCACACTTACTCTGTGCCTGCCAGAGGCAAGTTAATCTCTCCTGGTGCATCTCACTATTTGCAGCTATTTTTGTTGCAGTTGTAGAGCATAAAAGAAAAGAAAAGACATGTATAGGAAAGCAAAATGAGTAACTGTCTTGGCTGGCAATATTATTAATGCCATAGATGATCATGGGTCAGTATACCTACACAAAGATACTTACACAAGTGAGGGTGTTCACAGCTTAAATTCACCCTTCCGTTGACTTAGGAAGTCCTGCATGTGCTGCTTAAGGTCAATATAGTGATGACAGCATTGCTCATCAATGCGTGGAATGCCAGCTGCACTGGAGACAGTGCTCATCAATGTGTGGAATGCCAGCTGTACTGGAGACAGTGCTCATCAAGGTGTGGAATGTCAGCTGCACTGGAAACAGTGCTCACCAATATGTGGAATGCCAGCTGCACTGGAGAAAGCCTTGGCTAAGTTATTTCATGACTTATAGCCTTATACTGAGACTTGGTGTAACCCCCCCCCCCCGCAGCAGCCTACAGAACCTCATCAGGAGTTCCACAAATACTCTGTAATCCACAATACCCCACTTCTGTGTTCTTGATTTATCACAATTTTCTCCATCATCATCCATGTCTGCAAAAGTCAAGTTAACAAGATGTATCTGAATTAGCACCCAGTTCAGATCTCACATTTAACTGGTTGTACATAAAGATGCACAACCATGTCAAGTGCATTTGCACAATTGAAAGCAGATACATTCATTGCAGACACATTATACTACTTACATCATATAGCACTAAAGGTGTGAAACATGGCATGGGCTTTGCCATGTGTGATGCTCAACTTGCTGACATAGGTTCCAATGTTCAACAATGGAATGTTTAATAGCATGGCTTTTAATCTTTGCAGTTTGGAAGAAGACAGATGATTAACTGTGACATATTGTGGTGTTGGGGCTTACACAATGTTCAAATATTGTTGCACCAGCTGGGAATCAAACACATGGGATATGGCATACAAAGATATAAACTCACCTTATTAACTGACATTGCCACAAGAGACTACATATTAAAAATAGTAATTAGAGATATACTAATTTCAGACTGAATGGAGATACATTTCATAGAATCCATAGTATGTGTGTGACTTTAATTAGTCCTGGGAATGCATTATTATGTAAAAGACAGTATTTCTGTTTGTAAATATATTACAGATGGATACATGTGAATGGCATGAGTACTACAGGCTAGAGTATGTTACATACATACTTCCCAAGACATAACTATCCTAAACAAATAGGATATGTGATGATTCATGATGATTATAACAAAAATAGTATTACAATCCTACATATACAAGTGAATTTTAAATTAAATATCATCATTGTCTTGTTCAAGAAATTGTACATGGATTAGCTTGAAGTCATATGTGAGACATTAATGGTATACCCTAAATAAAAAAGTTTTCTTATGCAAGCATTGGTGATTCATAACTTGCAATAAACATGTTGAACATTATCATTTTTCTATAGTCCTAATCAAAATGTTGTGAGAAATAGAATTCTGACACTCTTTGTAAAAGTATCCTTTATTTAGATTCAAATCATTAATCTAATGTGTTCTTCAACTAGCATCAGTGCATTTACACCTTGTACCACAGAGAAAATTATGAGACAGGTCCATTTTCATCACTGAGTAATGTCCAGAGTGCTGATGGCCACCAAATGTTGCCAGGATTGTTTGCACTCATAAGGCAGCCCAAACTATTTTTTTCACTTTTTTCTTAAGCCATGAACTGAGTTTGCACATGCAGACTGGAGAGCAAATGCAAAAGGCATCAGAGAAACAATAAATAAAAACAATAAAATCTACTGAAAGAGAAAAGAATCTGAAATGAAAACTTAATTCAAGCATAGGTTATACCTAGGACTGACCAAAGGAAGAAGTGCATTACAGTGACACATTCATCCTTCTCACATCTCCTTACCACATCAGAACTTTATTTTTGGCACACATTATCAAGACTGTATGTACTGACAAATAATGTTAAGGGGGTTCATACAACAGCGCACATGCTGTTATCAAGACTGAGAATAGGTGATTTTCAGTGAGCAACATAATGATATCTTAAAATATGTGTACATATGTATTCAGACCCTCTACTTTAAAATTATCATTCACCAGATTTGAACCTAGAATCAGCTGTTATTTCTCGAAGATCACAGCACTTACATCTTGTGCCACAGAAATAGGCATGTGACAGGTGGAATTTCAAAACTTGGTACTGCCCAGAGTGCTAAGGAAAAAGCACCACTGCCAGGCATATTTGCACTAAATAAGAAAACCTATTCAAAAAGTTTCACATTTTCCTTAGGTAATGAACTGTGTTTGCAGATTACCAAGTGCAAAGCAAATGCAAATTAAAATAAAATAAAATACATATTGTAAATAACTGTTATGTGATCTCTAAACAGCAATGCATGATGTGCCTTATTTCACTTCACTTACACCTTGTACACAGATTTGGATATCAGTCAGGCACATTTTCTGCAGTAATTACTATCCATGGTGCTTGGGGCCATGTACCAAGGCCTGGCATATTTGCACTCCATAAGGCAGCCTAACTAAATGTTCCATTTTTTTCTTAGGCAGTGAACTGTGTTTATGTGCTGCTGAGCAGAGAGTGGATATCCAGTCCAGTTTTCAGGTTAGTGCTGAATTCAGGTCTGTGTTACAAGTGTCTGTGTTTGCCCATACCTTACTTGGATAGAAGGAAGTTTCTCTGTTCACCTGTGAGAGAGGGGAGCTTTGAGCAGTCTATCTGTCCCTGAAAGAGTGGTATCAGCCTAGAAATTAATAGAGTATTGGCCATTTTGGGCTAATTTCTATCTCTTTCATTTCCCTGCTATAAAAAACACATTTGTCTGGTTTTGCACACCGGGCAGCACTAGTTAGCTAGGGTATAACTATTCCTGGCTCCACAAAGTCTCCTCTTCAATTTTTTTCCTTGGAACTACACAAACTTTCAACTTAAGCACTCAAACCATTCATTTCTCAGCCTGGCGCTTGCTCAAAACTCATATCAAACACTTATAAACCCTTGCACTAGACCCCCCCCCATACTGTTTAGAAGGATGAGGCTCTCTATTCAACCTTACCAGTCAATCAGTAAAACAGTTCACTGTACCTATCCAGGCATGTCCAAAGGGCAGTTTCAAGTGTGCTCTCCAGTCCAACTGGTGAATTTGGGCATTTTGAGGCAATGTTACAACTGCCTCATGTACACAGACAACCCTCTCCTCCTACCACCAAACACTAATACATGCGAGAGATGCAATTATACAGCCAAACGGGAGGCTAAGCTCTCTCAAACCAAGACTGGATTAGACAGCCAAGAGGAGAAGGGAAATACTTGCATCACACCACCAGTCTCACATAGACCCATTAAACCAGCACCGGCAAAAAACACATATAAATACACAAAAACATACTCAGAGGCTCTAAATAAAAATCAACAAAAGCAACAGAGACTTCCAAAGCAGACATGCAAGCAACCCCCCCCAATACAAACCATGAAACACATACATCACAAAACCAGTGTGCCACGCAATCACAGCCCTTAAGGCAAAATATACCCAACACACTAGTAATAGGTGACTCTATAGTCAGGCACACTGACGTCCCACTCACTAGGCTGAACAAGGAGAAGGTTACAGTTGGTTGATTGTCGGGTGCCAGGATCTGCCACATAACACAAGCACTCAGGTCACTCCAGAACAAGTACAAATACAACTCTGTCATTGTCCATGTTGGTATGAATGACCTGAGCTGTACCTCCCTGGACTACATGAAAAGAGACATGGAAGAGCTCTCTGATCACATAGTCCAGGCTGGTATGACACTGACCTGAGTAGCATCCTGCCTTCACCAAGAATGATACCATGGTATAAAGACAAAATTATCAATTTCAACAATTGGCTAAGTTTCTGGTGTCATTCAAAGGGGATCCAGTGTCTGTCCGCCTGGGATGACATGCTCGATAAGCCACACTGCTTTGCTAGAGATGGCTTGTACCTGTCACCCTTAGGCTTTCGAATACTGGCCAAGGCTCTTACCACCCCCATAGTGTGTTTCTTAGGCAAGGCGCAAAAGACAAACCCACCGCCATAAATAGCACAAGTAACAAAAAACTGAGGGTAATGCTACTCAATGCCAGAAGTCTGAACCTCAAAATGCATGTACTCAAGGTACTCCTCAGTAAGGAGAAAATCGATATATATATATGCAGTAACAGAAGCCTGGTTTAAGGCTCCAGAGAGCACCCCAGTACTACCAGGCAACAACTCATATCATACATTTTGGCCACAGAACCCAGACCAAAATACAAAAGGTGGGGGTGTATCCATATTCATGTAGGATACCCACACCTCCAGGTTAGTGGCACAGCACGATGCTTCAGAGATCATCCATGTGCAATTAACAATGGACAAAACTGTAATTCAAATTGTGGCTTGCTACAGATCACCCATCATGTTCCAGGATCCCCATTCTGCATTTCTGGAAACACTGGGAAACATAAAGGTCCTACTAATCACCCTAATATTGGGTGATTTCAATTATCCAAACATAAACAAGGAGAACTTATCAAGTACTAACTCCCTTGCCCAACATTTCCTAGAATTTATAAACTCAAATGCCCTGGATCAATTGGTCAACACTCCCACCAGAGGTGACAACATATTGGACCTGGTCATCACCAACATGGGCGACCGGTGTTCCACACCAGAGATCAACCCCTCGCTGATTAGATCTGACCATAAACAAATCACTCTGGATATCCACAATCCGCTCCCACCCCCGGTCAAGGAAACCACCGTGGAAAACTTTTCAAAAGCAAACTTCACATTACTTAAGACAGAGATGGAAAGTTTCAAAGCCCCAATGCTAAGGATAATGCCGTCCAAGCTGCAAAATCCTTTAATAATGCATTCTACAGGCACCTACAAGAATGCATGGATCGTGCTATCCCATGCAAAACCAAGACTCACTCCTCCAAGAAAAGGAAACCAGTCTGGTGGACCCCTGCCATAAACAAGCTATACAACAGATGTAGACTAGTACAGAAAAGAGCAAAATCCCAAGAAGGGAAGACATCCCTTATCAGTATCAGCAAGACACGATGATCCCTCATAAAATCATCCAAGGCTAGCTTTGAAAGAAAAATTGCCAAGGACTCCAAAGATAACCACAAGGCATTTTTTAGCTATGTCAAGAATCTAAGTAGCAAAGCTCACATCTGCTCAGAGTTAGTGCAGAATGGCACAAAATACACTGAACCAACTGATATCACCAACATCCTGGCAGACAGGTTCAGTGCAAACTTCAGTCCCCTCTCACCCCCAAAAGGGCCCATAACCATACCAGAAGAATGTAGAGCCCCTGAAATCACAGACACTCAGGTTAAAACAGCCCTCTCCAAAGCCAAAAACACAGCATCAATGGAACCGGACGGTGTCCCTGGCTGCATCCTACATGAGCTCAAAGACAAACTAACCCCTCACCTAAACACACTGTTCAAAATCAGCCTCTCCACAGGCGACATACCCATAGAGTGGTGCACAGCAGCGGTTAATCCGCTCCACAAAGGTGGAGCCACAACAGACCCCAGGAACTATCGCCCTATAAGCCTGACTAGCTTGGTCTGCAAGGCTATGGAGCACATCATCATGGAAGTCATTAACAGAGACATTGGGAACCTTCAAAAACTGGACCCTACCCAGTTTGGCTTTGTTAAGGGCAGGTCATGCCTTCTAAACCTGGTGAACTTCTTTGTGACAGTTACCAAGACTATAGATGAGGGAAAGGGGGTACACACAGCCTACCTAGACCTCGCAAAGGCCTTTGACACCATTCCCCATTCTGGTATTATAGGCAAGCTCAACAGCCTGAACATAAACCCCTATGTCACAAGATGGGTTGCCAACTGGCTCACAGACAGAACCCACATGGTGAGAGTTGCAGGAGCTAGGTCCAACTCTAAACTGGTTACAAGTGGTGTTCCTCAGGGCTCATTCCTAGGACCCCTCCTGTTCGGCATATACTTCTCAGAGGTACAGGCAAGCACAGGAAGACTATGGCTGACCAAGTTCACAGATGACTGCAAACTAGGGGCTATAATTGATTGTCCAGCTGACACAGACATCCTCCAAAAGGGTCTCACTGAGACGGATACCTGGTGTCAAAATCATGGCCTCAAGCTAAATGCCAAAAAGTGCATAGTCATCCCCTTTGGAAAAAACAAAGCACCCACAAACTACCACATAGGCGGTAGTCCCCTAAATATGGAAGATGTAATAAGGGATCTGGGGACCCAAGTAGATAGTAATCTCTCCTTTGATAATCACATTGCCAAAGTGGTTAGAAAATCCTTCTATGTGGCCCACCTAATCACAAAAGGGTTTGCATCCAGATCAAAATAGGTCATTGTGCCCCTCTATTCATCACTCATCAGACCCATCATAGAGTACAATGCCCCATTTGGGATTTACATTACAAGACACCTGCAACAGCTGGAAAGCCCACAGAAGTACCTCACCAAGAGGATCACTGGCCTCAAACAGATGCCATATGCAGCTCAACTGAAGAAACTCGAGCTGTACTCGGTTGCATACCACCTACTCAGAGGTGATCTCTGCCTGACATACAAGGCCTTGTCCAACCCAGAATTGATGGACATGCTCCACCTAAAGAAAACCATATCCCTTCAAGCCACATGCTCTAAGGATCTAAACCTCACCACAACAATAAATAGGATGTGCTGGAGGGATGGATTCCTGCCCCAGAGACTTCCCATGCTTTGAAACAAGATTCCACTCTGCAATAGGCAGAGCACCTCGCTAACACTCTTCAAGAGAAACCTTGATGAGTGGATGAGAAACAGAAAGTTTACCATGAGAATCACTTCAGTGGCTCTGCTGGACAGAGGCACAGGGAACTAATCTAAGGGGGTGGCGAAAGCCAAAACATTCTGGCTAGGCTTATAAATGCCTTCAGGCAGATAGCCTAGTACCTACCTATGAACCTATGAACCCATGCTATAAAAGACATTAGAAAAAAGTGATATAGAAAAAAGCTAACAGTAAATTAAATGCAATCAATTGGAATATGTAGCAATGACCCGAGCAAGAAGTTCATTCAAATGACACATTCGTCCTGACATCTCATTGCAACATCAGAAATGTACTTTGTGGAGCACAGTCTCAGACTTTTAATTAATGATTAACAATGTGAAAGTGGACACACAGCAGCTTACATGTTAGCAATACTGACAATATTTGATTTTTCAACAACAATGCAATGGTATCACAAACTGTTATTAAACATTTATTCAGGCCACCCTTTGTATAATTAACAGTTAAGTGGACCTGAACCATGCATCAGCTGTTCTTATTCTGTAAGTTCACTGCACTTGCACCTTGTGCAACAGAGAAAGTTACCTAACAGGTCTTATTTTCTTCACTGAGTAACATTCAGTGTGTAAACAATCACACAATGCCACCAAGCTGGTTTAAACTAATTAAGGAAAACTAAACTAATTTTCTCACTTTTATCCTTAGGTTGTGTAAGTTCATTTTGTGCTGCCAAGCAAATGCAGAAGGCAATATTTATCAGGAGCATTCTCAAAACTTTTTATATAACAATTTGAAGAAACACAAAATGAATTGCATTACATATCTGGCAATGAGCAGAGCTGCTACTGCATTACATTGACACATTCAAGCTTCTCATATCTCCTTGCCACATCAGTACTGTCATGTATGTTTCATAATATCAGGACTTTAATGCCATGTGTATAGAAAAGGGCACATTGAGTAACAATAATGCCTTCATTTTCAACCAGCACCCACAAGTAATGCTGATATCTTTTCAAATGACAAAGTATTGTCACTTTTAGTCAATGCTTTCATTACTTGAGTTTCCCACATCAGCACAATCATACCCAAAATGAGTGTCAAGATTTATTATGACCTCCCTCATTAAAATGATTTATGAATGGGTTTCAAACTCTGTATCACCTGTACTCTTTCTCTAAGTTCAATATATTTGCAAATTATGCCATAGATATATGCATGCGACTGCTTAAATATATTTATTCAGTGTTGTCTAGACATCTGAGGAAAGTACAACAATCCTAGTCCCAATTGTGCTATTGATGGCAGATCAAATAAAATTTGTCAGTTTTCCCTACTGCTACTGCTACTGCTACTGACTACTGCTAGTCAATGAAGCACAATGCCAAATAGTGTGCAAACAATAAAGGGAAAAAAACTGAAACAAGTACTTTAAATGTACATTTTTGATGCTTGGTTGACTTTATTATCTTGCAAATGCAATGTGTATGGATTTGAACCATCAAATGAAGGTATTAAGAACAATCACTAAACAGTATTTCCCATCATTGCCACAGTCAAAGAGATATAGTAAAGCTGTTTAGATGTACTGAAAATGTGACATTTTATCAAGTCACTTTGAAAACATAAGAGAAACAAATTATGAAAGTTGTCCTTTCTCATTTGACAGTACACATCTGGATGATTGGGATATTGTCAACAGTTATGATACAGATGTACTCATACTCACACAATATTAAACAAGGACTGCAAACACTGTAGGTGTATTCCTATCTTTATTGTGCCTCATTCCTTTATTTATGCTTTTCCAAAAGAAATTCTATCTTATTGCATTTTATATGTTATCTGTATCAATGCTTAATGTACTCCCTTGAACATGAACAATATCTCATAGCCAGGGGCAGTAACTTTGGTCATTAGAACCAGCATTTGAATTTTAGGAATGTTGGTCTCCTAACTAAATGCACTTTCTGACTTTTTGGTAAGTTTCTTCTCCCTAACACACTCTCATTAAGTGTACATCGAAGAGAGGAGACTGTGGAACATTGATTATTACTGCAGTCAGACTAATCATAGACACCTACAAGACATTAGCTGGTAGCACTTCTCAATTTTCATCCTTGCAGTGCTAGGACATGTCATTGAAATATTTTAGCTCCTTCCACCATGTTTACCTTCTTTACATTTAGTGCAGATTGGGGTATTCAGGAATCCTAATGATTTAGCACCTCATTTACATGCTCACAGTGCTCACAAGGCTGATTCTACTGGTAATCAAGCAGCTAAAGAAATGCATCATAATGAGGAGACTGGATCCAAACAGCTTGATACCGCTAAAGAAACACAACATTTATAGAATTATCTGCTTTCAACACTGCTTTATTGTCAAGGTGTGTTGGCATTTCTTACATAATGCTTTTAGTGTAACATTAAGGGTGAATTGCAAAGGCTACTCCAAAGCGCTTACTGGATTTTCTTTATCATTTACTTTTGGCATAGCCCAGCTATGTCAGTTATGTCTGCGTTACAAAAAAGTTTGCTACACAATGCTACTTGACCTATATTTTATAGGTTGTATTTTAGGGTCTATATTAGAACACTGAACATTCAAAATTTTGAGTGTTCTAACATCAACCCATTTTCAGCGAACTCTGAAAATATCGAAGAAACAGAAAACCAAATTTTTTCCTAGGGAAATAATTCAGTTGTCCATTTCTGTTGCTTTGGTATTTTCAGCTCTGTGGTGGAAAGTTATGGGTCGGATTCAGGTAAGTGTGCGATTGTGTGGATGTGAGGGTTAGGGCAGGGTAGGTGAGTTAGGGCTAGGGTGCGGGTGAGGTGACTGTGCGATAGTGATGGACCTTAGTGTTAGGGTTTGGGTTAAGGTAAGTGGATAATTAGTGGTGTATGTATAGTTTAGTGTAGGGTTAGGTGTAAGAATTTAAATGTATGTGTGTGTATTGCTGTTTGTTTGGTGTGCTTGTGTTATGTGTATGTATTTTGCAACAGCAAATTTTTTCCTAGGGAAAAATTCGCTGTTCTGTATGTTCGATGTTTTAAATTTTCGATTGATAGGGTTCGATATTAAAACACTCGAAATTTTGAAAGTTTGGTGTTCTAATATAGACTTGTATTTTATTATCTGCACAATTATTGCAGATAATTGTACTATGATTTTTAGATGATCAAGCATTTTATATGTGTTACCATAAAGGAATGTATTACGATTGTGTTATCTACCTGGCTACCCTCCATAGCAGTGGAGATGGCACTTATGATAGTTGTCTTACATTTCTTATGCTACATTGTCAATTGTTATCGTTAATCCTTCAATGTATTACACAGTTACACAAACGTGTCTCTACGTTACAAAACTGTTATGTACTGTTATGTATTGCTGATATTTTATTTAGAATATTTTTTTGTTTGTGAGGATCTGTCTTAACTTGTGTGTTGTCATAGGGAGCATTACTTTTTAAACTGGTGTGTGCATGATGGATGTATACATTCATACATAATTGAGCTGACAGCCATCCTGTCTGTGTATTATATACTTAATTATGTGTCTTTTTTCTGTTTCATCTCATGCATGGATAAGGAACCCAAGAAGAAGTCTGTACCTTACAAGCCACCATACACTGGTACAGAAAATAAGGTCATTATCTAGACCTTATATTACAGTGGAACTTTTATGTTAGGGAAAGGCAGAGCTGACCAGTCTGCATGAGACAGGACATGGAAACAGGTGGTCTATGGCATCAATGCTGTTGGAGGGCATGAGAGAAATGAATCCCAGATATGACACTAGGAAAGTGATATGATAATCTCGGCTCACCATAGGGCAGCTGCAGTTGCCCAGAGACAGGTGGCTATGGGAGGTGGTCATGCTGCTGAACCACTACTAACTGAAACAGAGGAGTTCCTGTCCACTGTCAGGGATTCAGATAGCTTAGCCAAAGGTTCACACAAAATCTTTGATGTTGGTGCTAATGTGGATGACAGACACAGAGTGTCTCAAGCAGAACTTCCAGGTATTCCAAATGCAAGTGCCTTTATTACATTATTCTATGCATATATCTTAGATGTCTGATATATGTAAAGCTAGTGATAAATGACACCAAAATAGAGACATAGAGGAGGGTGTTGGGGATCCAACTGCTTAGTGCATTTGTATATGAGAAGATTCTTAAACTGCACATGTAAAGGCTATTTGTTCTCTTTTTCTTGTTTCATTTGCATTGTGATACTTTGACTTCAATCCTTTCCCTTCCTCACATACAGGGACATCTGGATTGTAGCACACATTTGGTCATTGCATGTAAGATAGATTCAGGTCTAATTGAGAAGACAATTTGTGTTGCTTTAGCATCTATTAGAGTTTAACACACTTTTCATATATGAAAAATATGTGATCAGTTTTAGTCTATTTTCTCCATTTGTTATGTTTACTGCTTATTAATACAGGTGATCCTGACAGTGGAACTGTGGAACTCCTACCACCTGATGTCAGGGTATCAGTAACCTCTGATGATGGTGGCAATGAAGAGGCACAATCTGGATGTGCAGATGGTCAATCTGACAGTGAGTTTGTCACTCCCACATCCCCTGTCTATATTTTGGACACAGTCAGCGTACATATGCATAAACATGAGATGGAGAGAAGTCTGATATAGGACAGGTTGAGGGTGATACAGTTGTTCAGGTAATGTGGTTACAACAGTTGCAGAGCTGGTTGCTTCTCTCAATAGACATCTCAAGGGTGAGGTGCCACACAGCAAGGTTGGTATAGTACTTGGAGGAGGCCTGCTGCTCACCATCTTCCTAATCCTGGTATGTCATTAGGTACCACCAGGCATACTATGCAATAGACTGCCCATACATGTCAAGCAGAGTGCCTCTTGGCCATCTTCAAAAGGAACCTTGACGATTGGATGGTCGATAGGAAATTCATCCTGGGGATCATGTCAGTCGCCCTGCTAGACAGGGGTCTAGGGAAGTAAATATTGTGGGAAGTAATATCCAGGGAATTGTTATGGCTAGACTTGTATAGGCCCTAGGGCTGATAACCTAGTACCAACCTATGAACCTATGAACCTATATGTGTAGGGCTGTATTGAAGGCACAGGAATGGTCCACCAAGGCTTTGGGATAGACAGTTTGAATAGTAAATGTGGTGGGTCTGACATGCTTGACTTCCTGGACTGGGTGGGTGACTCCTTGTACAGTTGGATGACACACTGGATCAGGCAGCATCAGTGACTGATCATCTGCTTGAGTGGGTGGACTTCCACGTGGGTGGAGAGCTACTACATCTTCTGGTGTTAGCAGACATGGCCATGCAAAATCCCACTTCTTTAGTGACACTACTGCTACTGCTCCATCAGTGATTGTGGTGTCCACATCCAGACATGGTAGACCATGGAGTCCTAGTTCTGGATGTAGCCATGAGGATAACTCATTCAGCAGACATCACTCACATTCAGATAGCACTCTGACTTCTAGCCAGGGCTGTGGAAGCAGCAGTGCAACAGCTGGAATAGGAGGCTCTTGTGACTGGAGGTGACAATGCTGAACTGACTATTCTACCATGCATGCCTCACACGTGTCGAAGATGCCTGGATGTAGTGCTGCACAGTGCTTGATTGTGTCCATGCAGACACACACACACCTCAAAACAGAACTGTTAATGCTGTACATTTGTTGTTACTTGCCTTGAAGACTGTATACTCTCCTAGATACACGTGTTTCTTACTCACACATACTCACTTCTTTGGTGTCAGCTTTCTCCTGCAACTGACACTCACACTTTGCAAATGATGATGACTGTGCCCTGCCCTTTCCACATATCTTTGTGACTTAGAGTCGCATGTATGTCTGATGCCCATAGTTGATAGATAATTCTTGCTTACTCATTTGCTTGTATTTATCAATATGTATTGGAGATGACATTTTTTTGATTTCTTGTTCCTCCTACTCATGTTTGAATGACTGCTTATATAATAACCACACTGTTTTGCATATATATATGGTTTACTATCATTTCTCCGATGTGACTTTATTCAATTTTTACTAGTGCAAAATGGCACTTTCGCACTATGTAAAAACTGAATTTTCATAATGTCGAAACCTGCAACAGCGAATGCAAAACAGCATTTGCTGTTGTGAGTTTCAACAGTGTGATGCAGATCTGGAAATGTACCCTTTCCCTCACTGTAGTGCGATCCCGGAATTTATATATATATATTTATATATATATATATATATATATATATATATATATATATATATACATATATATATATATATATATATATATATAGATATATATATATATATATATATATATATATATATATATATATAGTGCAGGGACTTGCCCCCCTGCAAACGCGTTGTTTACTGTTCAACGCACATTGATCCTGTTCCCATAAGTGTGGTGACTGTTCAAAAATGTGGAAGTCAACATTTATAGTCATCACACTTCGAGTTTTTTTTTTTCATTCGTTAATTTGAATTTTGCAGTTTCAGTTCGGAATAATCAAGATTTACTGCTGTGCCATCTGTATCTATATATATATATATATTTTTTTTTTGTTTGTTTTTTTGTTCCATGCTTACCTTGCAGGCAATAATTGCAAAATTCGAGGGTGCGCCTGTATGATGCTATCAGAACACAGCCATTACATGGTTAAGTAAAGGTTGTGGAGTATGACAGGCTACACTTTTCCTGTATGTGCATGCATAGTACCATAGGCTTTGACAAGACAATGATCGTGTGTGTTACCCTTTGCTGTTTAGCCAGAGCTAAGGCATATTGTGCATACCTCTGTCTACCTGCACCAACTGTGGCTGATGGTCCTCTCTCAGCCTCCTTATCTTTACCTGCTGCTGCTGTTAGCCATGCCAGTGGTCCTTGAAGCTCTGGTCCAGCAACTTGCTGTACTTGTTGAAGCTGTTTCCTGAGAATTATATTGCGTAACATAGCACAGACTGTCATTATTTCAACAGAGGTACTAGAGTTGTACTGAAGTGCACCTTCTGATGTGTCTTGACACCAGAACCTTGATTTAAGCAATTCAAGCACATGTTCCATGATATTTCTAGTTTGATCATGGGTCTCATTGTATGCTTGCTCAGTGGTTTTGTGTGGGTGTCATGAGCCAGTGCTCAAGTACATAGCCTGCATCCCTCACTAGATGCCCTTGAAGAATGTCACCCCCTAGCAAACCTGGTATACAGCTCACAGGTGTGCCATATTTGTGAGTCATGGAAACTGCCCAGGTTACCTGCACAGACATTTTACATGATCCCTAGGGCATTGTAGACAGCCTGAAAGTTTGTAGATGGGAAACCTTTTCTGTTGATGTACCTCCTTTCCTGTTCCCTAAGTGGGGCTTTTATTTGTATGTGTGTGCAATCTATGGCCCCAACAATTCAGGGAAGTGTGCTATTGCATGAAATTCCTTCATGGTTCTTGCTCTGTCCGGTGAAATACATGGGAAACTAATGTGATCCCTTGTATGTTATAGCACTGCATTTAAAAACTGATGTAATGTTCTAGAGGCTGAGGCCTGTGACATGCCTAATATATCCCCTTTGGGTGTCTAGAAAGTATTAGTGGTTAATATATATGGCTACTTATACCTTTGTTTCCACTGGGATGGGCTCTCCGAGAGTTCTCTGGGACCTGAGGCGGAGGTGGCAGAGGCTGCATACTTCCCCCAGTGTTTCCCTGTACACCCTGCATCTCTCAGCAATTTCTGTGTGATGCTGTCCATGATAAGGTCAAATGGGAGTCTAAAGACCCTTCTCCTTCTTCTTGCCTGAGGTCTGCCAGCAGTAACACAGCACCCTGATTTAAAACCTGTTGCACATACAGCATAATAACAGAAGCAGCAACCCTTACATTTTTTAAGTGTAATCTTGCTGTATTGCAAACAGATTTGGTGTACAGAGCAAATGGCTACACTGAGTGTACCTGATTGCATTGCAGCTTCCTGAATAACTATGCCATATTGGATTGGTTAATTGGCAAGTACTTCAGCTCCTTATGTTGTCATTAGCATAGGCTGCCATTTCCCTTCATTTAGCAATCTACAAAGTGTGTATAGCCATTTAATGGGTACTAAATAGTGTGCTATCATATTAATAGGTATACTTTACTTGGACAGGTGGTTAGGAGGTAGAGTATTTGATTCAGTATATGCTGGTAGCAAACTGTTAGAAGGCATTTCAAGCTTTCAGTATGATATGATCTCACTAAACACTGAAATGACTGGAGCTATTTCAGAAATTCATTTCAGGTATTCTAATGATTATACAGGAGTGTTCTACTTTTCTTTGTTTAATTCCTTATCATATGCAAATTGTACTATTTATGCAGAATCTGAGCCACATCTTGACCAGGTTTTGTAGACAAGTGGCATATTGTCTTTTCATGTACTCTGGATATATTTCAGTACTTCTACTTAAGTGTGTCTGAATTTTTTTTCCTCACAATAACTTGCACTTATAATTTTAGCTGACTTCATTGTTTGCTAAAGTCTTGTCATGTCTTTCAGTTAGGTTTTGACTTCTTCCAATTTTCTGTCCCAGCCTTTAAGCTTTTCCTGCATGTTACATATCATTATGTGAAGATAACTTTTAAATATGTTCCCTGGGAAAGAATTTGCTTGGCCACTTATTTACTTTGCCATTTTCAGCACTGTAGTGCAGTCTCGGAGTTGGTATATTTAAGTAGAGGGGGTGTGTAGGGCGAAGCCCCCACTTAATGTAATGTTTGAAGTGTTTTGTTTTTTAATTTTTTTGTTTTCCTTGAAAAAAAATTGCTGTTCTGACAGTTTGACATTGCAAGCTTTCGCTTACATAGGGTCGATTAATTACCATTCACTTTTTTCAGCATTCGGTGATCTAATAGAGACCCAATCATTTAAGGGGCTCAAGAACAAAAGCAGTAAGTCTCCAGATAAGAGGAAGTAGTCTGCCCAAAAAACTGATTCAGCTACAATTGGAGGATGTTCTGTCAGAAAGATTGATGATATTTCTAACAACTTAATCTACCCAGTTATGTTGGAATACCACTACAATCTGTTCATGTGAGAACAATGCATTCAAAATAAGGGAAGTAAATATTTTGGGAAGAAATAGCCAGGGAATTGTTTAGGCCCTAGGGCCGATAGCCTAGTACCAACCTATGAACCTATTAACTTATGAATAAACTTGTTTACTTATGAGGAATCCTCCTCCTCTGTCAATCATACTTAAAAAGACATCAGTCCTGACAGATATTTACACATGACCAAGAGACAAGTTGTTGTATCAGCATTTGAAATTTTAGGTGAGTCATACAATTGAAATCTCCAGAAATCAATTTGTCTTCCACTCAGATACAACAGATAAGCCTGAGTATTTAGAGCAGCTGGATTTGCTAGGACATATATGGATGAAGACAGCAGTCAATATCATGCCTTGTTGTACTCCCATAATGGCAACTAGCCAACTTGCCCATTGTTCCATTACTTTATCAGTTGTAACACCGAAACGGTGACTACTCTTTGCAGTTTCCCAAACTGCAAAAAGAGAATGAGACCACATCATATTTTCACTTGTTTAATTTGCCATATTCTAGCTCTAAAATAGTTTTCTAAACCAGAACAATATAAAATTGCTGCTTGCTCATTCTGGAAAGTATCCTAATTCTCTTAGCAGGCATTATTTGCAAATACCACAGTTCTCAACTGCTTTGCCCAGGAATCAGAGACAAAGACAAGTAATGATGATGGACAAAGGCTTAAAATCTGAGGCAAATTTTAAGTATCACTCCAATGCTCTTTAAAAGTTAGTAGAATAACACTTTTTGCAATCAGCATGCAGTTTCTAAAGATTAAGAAAAAAATGAAAAGCGAACCTAGGAACACAATTTGTGAGAGATTCAATTACATTCAGATCCTAAAGTCAATGCTCTCTCCCTTACAAGCCAGTATATCTGGTACTAAGAATTGATTCACTATGATTCACCTGCATCTGAAGAAGTGTTACAAATGAAAACGCAAGTGTGTAGACATAGCGTTAGTGCTTGTGACCTGTTTTTGGAGTGTTGCCTTGTGGCTGATTTGTCGTGGCTTATTGCAAAAAACCTGTGTTTTACAAAAGAACTGAGCTTTATTTCCTCCACTGGTGCATATCTACTGGGTGAGCCATTATTAACTCCCCAACTGATGCTGACGTCCTACAGAAAAGCCTCACTGAGACCAATGACTGCTGTCAGAACCATGGCCTTAAGCTCAATGCCAAAAAATGTGTCGTCATCTCGTTTGGGAAAAACCCAGTTCCCATGAACTACCACATTGATGGTAGTCCACTGAACACAGAAAGTGTTATAAGAGATCTGGGAACACAGGTTGACAGCAACCTCTGTTTTGACAACCACACTGCCTCTGTGGTCAGAAAGTCCTTCTATGTGGCACATCTCATTACTAAGGGTTTTGCATCCAGGAAGAAAGAAGTCATTGTCTCCCTCTACTCTTCCCCATTTGGCATGTACCTCACTAGACACCTGCAACAACTGGAGAGTCTGCAAAAGTACCTCATAAAGAGGATCCTAGGCCTTAAACACTTTTCCTACATGGACAGACTCAAAAAACTTCAACTACTCTCTGTCTCATAGCTCCTACTTAGAGGCGATATCTGCTTGACTTATAAAGCCATGTCTGACTCAGGTCTGTTAGAATTGCTACATCTAAAGAAATCCAAATCCCTCCACACCACACACTCTAGAGACCTCAACCTCATTACCACAATCAACAGAATGTGCTGGATGGAGAGGTTCATAACCCAGAAACTGCCCTTGCTATGGAATAGACTTCCCATTCATGTCAAACAGAGCGCCTCACTGGCCCTCTTCAAGAGAAATCTTGATGAGTGGATGGGAAATAGAAAATTCACTCCGGGCATAACTCCAGTGGCTCTACTCGACAGAGGCACTGGAAATTAAGGTTGAGTGGCACATTGCCAGGGTAATCATATGTGCTAGGCTTGTAAAGGCTCCAGAGCCATTAGCATAGTACACACTTATGAACCTATGAACCTATGTTAAACTGCATATTATGTGCTGATGTTCAAGAATGTAACCACAGTGTACCCTCCTGGAAAAGGACAGAGATAACTTGCAAACTCTAAGAAAATAAGTTAATTGTTTTTGATGGTGTTTATCTCAGCTAGACGACAGAATGTCTGTACCTAGAAATTCTTTCTATTGTCTGGAAACAGAAATAATTACAGGTTTCAAAGGTAAAAGAAATGTAACTGTTTTACGACTATCAGTTCCAGGCAAACTTATAACAGATAAGTATCTTTGGCACAGAGATGCTAAATTTTAGGTTTCTGTTAGCCTGGCAACTAAAGGGAGAGGTGTAAAACAGTGATGTTATCCAGCTAACAAAGCAGTAATGTGTATTATTAATTTAAGAACTATCTCTCAGAGAGAGTCTAGGCAGTTTGTATCTTGTCTTTGGACCTAGAAACATCCTCTCATCAGCCCTTCTCATTTATATTTGCCTGGCTCTGTAAGTAATTCATTTAGGGCATAGTATCTCTTAGATACAGACAGGAATGCAGTAATGATTAGTTTAGATGTTTTCTGTATTTATTTAACACTGTCCTGCAATGCTTTTTTAAATAATTTCCCATGATTCTGAACTCTGTTGTCACTGTGTTGCATTATTGAGTATTGTCTTGTCCTTTCATTACTTTTATTAAATACTGTATATTTAAACCTTTTAACTGTGGCTAGTTTGTTTAGAGATACTTAAGTTCTGAGAGGACTTGCATATTTATTTGCTGACACTGAACAGGCCACTCTTAAATAACCTTGCTGTTGGTCACACTTACCATTTGGCTAATAGTAACATTACACAGTAGAACTGGTCACCCTTTGGGAAGGGCCTTATAGTAGCTGCTAAAGAGTGGTTGATAGCAGCTGGTACTACCTTATAGCCTGGGCAGAAGAGGGCATAGCTAGTGAACCTGTGCCAGCCTTCCCCAGGAGTGTCTGTCTGTGTGTTTGTATATAAATCAAATCTCAAAGTGTGTGTGTGTGTGTGTGTGTGTGTGTGTGTGTGTGTGTGTGTGTGTGTGTGTGTGTGTGTGTGTGTGTGTGTGAGTGTGTGTGTGTGTGTGTGTGTGTGTGTGTGTGTGTGTGTGTGTGTGTGTGTGTGTGTGTGTGTGACAGCTATTTGGGCAGGGACATGAAGCACTGTTTGGACAGAGAGGGTGCTGAAGGTTTTGGCTTGGCCACTTGGCTGAGATTTTAGCCCTATAGCTGTGCCAATGAGGAGTCTTATTTGGGATCTGGAGAGAGAGAGGGAGAAACCAGCCCCAGACTGACTGTGATCTCTGTGTGCTCTTAAGGGAAAGTGTACTTTACTGTGTGTGTGTACTTGTTATGCTCCCAATGTGCATGTCCCTCGTTGGTGTTAGTGGTGAGGATTGAGGTTCCTTGATAACTGGTCCAGTACAGGGGCATCACATATTAATTGTTTGGCAGTGGTGGAATAGCCATATTACATATTATTTGGTTGATAGTGGTGAGATAGCCACATCACATATTAATTGGCTTGTAATGGTGTGGATATTGAATTCCTGTAGCTTGTGTACAGTGGTCACTGAATGTGTTTTGTACTCTAAATCAGCCACGCAGTGAACATTTAGAGTTCATATCACAATTGTTTTATTTCTTATTTTAGCTTAATTTGTCAGGAAGAGCAGGCAGGCATGTCAGCAGAGGAGTATGGGAAGTTGACAAGGAGCCAGTTGGCTGAGATGTGCCAGGCTAAAGGACTGGTGCATGGAAACCTGACTTTTCCACAGATGACTTAAAAATCCATCTGGAGTTAAAGAGACTTGAATTGGAGGCTGAGCATTTGGAAATAGAAGCAGCAGAGAGACCAAGGTATCTAGAGCAGGAAAATGAGAAACTGCAACACCTGGACAATGAAGAGAAGGAGAGGCAGAGGCAACATGAAAAGGAGATGCTGACTCTTCGCCAGAGTCATGGAGGTAATGGGGAAGGGAGTAACCAAACCCCAGAAGCAATGAAGGTCAGTAAATTTCTTCTGCAGTTTACAGAGGGGGATAATTTTGATAATTTCATTCATATGTTTGACAGGGTATGTAAACAGTATGATGTTGAACAAGGGCTATGAGTTTGCTTTCTGACCCCTTTACTCCATGGTAAAGCTTTTACTGTTCTTTCCAAACTGTCTGATAATGACTGTTTAAATTATAATGTAAAACATTGTTTGCTAGAATGTTTAGGTTAATACCTGAAACTTATAGAAAAACATTTTTTGAGCATAGACCAAGGCAGATGAAAGTGTGTATGAATAAGTTGCTGAACTATGCACTTATTTTAATAGCTGGGTAAGTGGATGTCAGGTCACCACTTTTGAAGGGCTGGCAGATATTTTTTGTGAGGGAACTAGCTCTTAGCACTTTGCCTGAAGGCATGAAGATCTGGTTAGCTGATAGACAATGTGCTACTGTAGATGAGATGGGGAAGAAGAGGCACATATACAAAGCAAGCAGGGCATCACTGCACAGGACAGCGACACCCAGTGCAGCTTATGGGTCTAACGGAACCCATGGTGGGTAGCCCAGACTGCCCCAATAGAGTCTGGCAGTAGCAGGGGAAGCTACTAGTCCAGATACACATCCAAGACCTAGAGTTAAATGTTTAAATGCAACCAGTGGGGTCATGTAGCATTTACATGTCCACAGAGGCAAGGTGTGGAGCAAAAGGTGAGAGAACCAGTAATTGGGAATAACAAAATGCCAACAGTAGGTTGTCTTGAGATGACCAGGGTACCAACTACCAGCCTGCAGGATAGAGAATGATTTTGGTAATGCAGTACTGTGTGTTCATGCAGTTACATGCAGTCAGGCTTAGAGACAAGCATGTGTGTCTGGTAGCCTGGGGGAGATCCAGACAGATCACACATTTGCAGCCAGGACTGGTGAGGGGGTTACTTCAGGGAGGGAGCTACCCAGTAGCAGTGAGACTGAAGGTGAGCCACAGCTCCTTGTGGTTCTGATGTTCCCTTGGATAGAGCGAGTGCAAGGGCAGAGGTGAGTAGTAGTACCCAGGCTGACAGTGAGGCACTACTGTTAGAGGATGCCAGACTTCTTTTGGAAGGGGAGCTGGGAAGGGTTACAAAGAGAAAGATGAGACAGGCTCAGCTCTCAGACCCTACATTACAAGGTCTGAGAGATGTAGCTAGTGAGGCACCTGATTCTCAAGGGAAGGGGGAATCTGTAAACTGGGACAAAGGGTTACTCTTTAGAGAGTGGACCTCTGATGGAGGGCTAGAAGGTGAGAGAATACAGCAGCTGATTGTGCCCAGAGCCTACTTTCTGGCACTTCTAGCCATAGCCCATGATATTCCCTTTGCAGGTCATATGGGCATAAAATGTACAAAGAGACATATTGTACAGAACTTTTATTGACCTGGGATTTCCAGAGATGTAACAGGGTACTGCAGGACCCGTGAGCGGTGCCAAAAGGTAGACAAGGCAGGAGACAAGGTGAAAGCTCCTTTGATGCCTTTGCCTGTGATTGAGGAGCCATTTCAGAAGGTAGCTATGGATACAGTGGGGCCTCTGAGTACCCCAGGTTCCACAGCAAAAAAGTTTATTCTAGTGGTAGTAGATTAGCCTACCAGATACCCTGAAGCGGTGCCTCTGTCCTCCATTGAGACAGAAAAGGTGGCAAATGCTTTGTTAGAGATTTTCAGCAGGGTAGGTTTGCCAAGAGAAATACTGACTGACAGAGGTGCTAATTTTATGTCAGACTTGCTGGCTTGTCCGTGGAAGTACTGTGGGGTGAAGCACCTAATGACCACCCCCTACCATCCCCAGACTAATGGTCTTGTTGAAAGGTTAAACTCTACACTCAAGTCCATGCTACAGACATTTACAGACCAGTTTAAGAGAGACTGGGACAACTATCTGCCTCCTCTGTTGTTTGCTTATAGAGAGGTGCCCCAGGAATCTACAGGTTTTTCACCCTTTGAGTTGCTGTATGGGCATAGGGTGAGGGTCCTCTAGATTTAATTTGAGATGTGTGGGCAGGTGAATGTGACTCACACAAGGAGTTTATTGTGGCATATGTCCTAAGCCTCAGGACAAGGCTCGGGGAACTCATGAGCTTGGCCCAGGGGAACCTGTCAGAAGCCAAGCAGCAGAAAAAGGTCTGGTATGACAGGAATGCTTGAGCTAGAGAGTATGCTGTACGGCAGCAGGTAATGGTTCTCATTCCTGTCAGACACAACATTCTACAGCCTGAGAGGGACTCTACAAGGAGGTAAGGAAGGTCAGTGATGTTAACTACATAGTGGAACTGCTAGGCAGGAAGCAGGGGCACAAATTGTACCATGTTAACATGATGAAGCCTTACCATTATAGGAAGTCCTTGTGCTGAGTATTTGCAGTAGATTGTAGGAGGAGTCTGAAAGGGATCTGGTGACTCATCTCCTCAGTGAGGCTCGGACTAACACCTCAGTGGAATGGGTAGCAATGTCCCAGCAGCTATCTCCTACCCAGGTTCAAGAAATCCGAGCAGTGGTACAAGGAGCTTTGGGGCATTTTCACTGGGAAACCAGGGTGCACCCACCTGGTGCAGCATCATGTGGATACAGGACCCCAAAGGCCTATTAAGCAGGCCCCTTATAGGGTGCCTGAGAAAGTCAAACAGACTCTGAGGGACTGGAGGTAATTCAGGAGTCCACTAGTACATGGGCCTCCCCAGTGGTGCTGGTATCAAAGAAAGATGGCAGCACCAGGTTCTTTGTAGACTACAGGAGATTAGTCAGACAGAGTCAAATGCTAAATCCATGCCTAGGACAGATGCAGCCCTAGAGCAGCTGGGTGGGGCTAAGTATCTTACTACTATTGATCTTACCAAGGGTTACTGATAGGTGCCCTTGACTCCCAGTACTAGAGAAAGTTCAGCCTTCCTTTGTGACTCCTTTTGGCTTGTATGCATTTATAAAGATGACCTTTGGGATGAAAAAATGCCCCAGTGACTTTCCAGAGGCAGGTATATCATATCCTAGCAGGAGCAGCAGATTTTGCCATTGCTTACCTAGATGCTATTGCCATCTACAGCCATTCTTGGCAAGAGCTCCTTCAGGATGTCAGGGAGGTGTTGGGCAGACTATAGAGGGCAGGGTTGACCATTAAGACCAGCAAATGTCAGGTTGGTATGGCAGAAGTCTCTTACTTAGGACATAGAGTGGGGAGTGGTAAGATCAGGCCAGAACCTGCCAAAGTGTCAGCCATCCAGGCGTGGCCTGCACCTGTTACCAAAAAGCAGGTGAGGGCATTCATAGGGACTGCAGGGTATTAGAGAAAGGTTGTCCCCAGTTATAGTACCATAGCTGCTCCCTTCACAGACCTGACAAGGAAAAACAGGCCAGATAAGGTAGTGTGAACCTCAGCATGTGAGCAGGCATTCCAGAAGCTTAAAGGAGTTTTGGGAGGACCCCCTGTGTTAGCCAGTCCAGATTACAGCAAAGAATGTATTGTGCAGGTGGATGCTTCAAACCATGGGGTGGGGGCTGTACTTAGCCATATTTCTTCAGAGGGAGAAGAGCACCCAATGGTTTATCTCAGTTGTAAGCTCCAACCCAGGGAGGAATGCTATGCAGCTGTAGAAAAGGAAAGTCTAGCCATAGTGTGGGCACTGCAGAAACTTCAACCTTATCTGTATGGAAGAAAATTCAGTGTAGTTACAAACCACAATCCCTTAACATGGCTACATGATGCCAGCCAGCAAAATGCTTAGGTGGAGCCAAGGATTGTGAGCATATGATATGACAGTGCAGCACCACAGTGAGATTAGCAATGCCAATGCAGATGGGCTCTCAAGACAGGGAATGGGGTAAGGTATTCCCAGATAGGCTCAACCCTCTCAAGAAAAGTTTCTCAAAGGTCACTTGAAAAACTAGCTTGATTTCTTGGAGGGGGGGGGGGTTGTGAAGGCTGCCAGCCCAGCTAGCTGGAATTTTATAAATAATTCTATGTTATTTGTTAATAGTAATATGTTTTTTTATGCTTGTCTTACAAATGCAAGAAAACTATATGTTACGTTAAACTGTATGTTATGTGCTGAGCTTTAAGAATGTAACCACAGTGTACCCTACTGTAAAAGAATAGAGTTAACTTGCAAACTCTAAGAAAATAAGTGAATTGTTTTTGATGGTGTTTATCTCAGCTAGGAGACAGAATGTCTGCAGCTAACATTTCTTTCTATTGTCTGAAAAAAGAAATAATTACAGGTTTCAAAGGTAAAAGTGTGGAACTGTTTTATGACTTCCAGTTCCAGGCAAACTTCTAAAAGATAAGTATTTTTTACACAAGCGGTGCAAAATTTTAAGTTAGCCTGGGAACTGAAGGCAGAGGTGTCAAATAGTGATGTCATCCAACTACCCCAGCAGTAATGTTCATTATTAATTTAAGACCTATCTTGTTTTTGGACCTAGTAACAACCTCTCATCAGTACTTTTCATCTATATTTTCCTGGCTCTGTAAGTAATTAATTTAGGGCATAGTTTCTCCTTATCTTGTTTTTGGATCTAGTAACATCCTCTCATCAGTACTTCTCATCTATATTTTCCTGGCTCTGTAAGTAATTAATTTAGGGCATAGTTTCTGTTAGATACACATAGGGATACAGTAAAGATTAGGTTAGATGTTATCTGTATTTATTTGAGACTGTCCTGCAATGTTGTTTTAAAGTATTTCCTGTGATTCTGAACTCTCTTGTGATTGTGTTGAGTTATTGAGTATTGTCTTGTCCTTTCATTAATTATTATTAAATATATTTAAACCTTTTAATTGTGGATCGTTTGTTTAGAGATATTTAAGTGCTTAGAGAGCTTACATAGGTATTTGGTGACAATGTACAGGCCACTCTTAAATAGCCTTGCTGTTGGTCACCCTTACCATTTGGCTAATAGTAACATTACACAGTAGAATTGGTCACCCTTTGGGAAGGGCCTTATAGTAGCTGACAAAGAGTGGCTGATGGCAGCTGGTACTACCTTATAGTCTGTGCAGAAGGGGGTATATCTATTGAACCTGTGCCAGCCTTCCCTAGGAGTGTTTGTGTATTTGCATATAAATCAAATCTCAAAGTGTGTGTGTGTGTGTGTGTGTGTGTGTGTGTGTGTGTGTGTGTGTGTGTGTGTGTGTGTGTGTGTGTCAGCTACTTGGACAGGGACACAAAGCACTGGTTGAACAGAGAGGGTGCTAGAGGTTTTGGCTTGACCACTCGGCTGAGATCTTAACCCTATAGCTGTGCTAGTAGGGATTCTTATTAGGGATCAGGAGAGAGAGGGAGAAACCATCCCCAAACTGACTGTGATCTCTGTGTGCTCTTAAGGGAAATTTTACTTTAGTGTGTGTGTGTGTGTGTGTGTGTGTGTGTGTGTGTGTGTGTGTGTGTGTGTGTGTGTGTGTACATGTCATCCTCATTTTTCTGTTTATGGTTCAGTTGGTTCAGTCCCTGCACATTGTCGTAGTTGCGTGCCTTTTGTGTTTCTCTCTTGCATGTCATTCTCCCAATGTGCACATCCTTCACTGGTGTTAGTGGTGAGGATTGAAGCTCCTTGATTACTAGGTCAGTGTAGGGGCATCACAGCACCCATAAAACTCCATGATGCATTTCTTGCTCTTGTGTCTTTCTCCCACTGTTATGTGTGACTGTGTCCCTGATTCCTGAACTTAGAAATAAATTTCTGCTAATGCCAGTGCTGCTGCACTGCCACATGTTTGCCAAAGATCAACAGAGCATGCCACAGCTCCCTATCTGGTTGCATTTCAGTCCTGTTCCATGTACAGTCCTTTACTGCACTTACCTCTATCCTCTGCCAAAGTGCTGTACATATTGTAAGGAGGTGAGTCATGCTTGTATATGGTGTGCATCTTGAGCAAGTGTGTGTGTGTTGCTACTCCCTCCATCTGCTTAGACAGCTATTCTTCTACAGATGCAGCAACATGTCCCACCATGGCCAGATGGGATAGAATGTTCTGCGGATTCCTGCTATGCTTATAGGTGTGTATTTTGGATTGTCTAGGTAACTGTGTGTCCAGTGTCACTGTGCCTGTGCAACTGTGTATTCTGTGACTCTACCCACTTATGTGGGATTTGTTACATACTTAAGTTGGCCTTTGGCTTATGTGAATAAGCTAATATCAACCATGTTTCTCTGGATTTGTTGTCTGGAAATTCTAGCCACTATGGTCTGCAAATTGTGGTGATATCTCTTTTCAGAACATACTATGCAACTTTACCACTGCATTTCAACTGACTTTAACCAAACAAAAAGAATTAAATATACTTAAAGGGCCAATAGGACATTACCAATGAAAGCTACCCTAGTCAAACACTTGCAACAACCATATCCCTATATTATAGAGCCAATTATGCAAATGAAGTGTTAAGTTAAACTTTGGTTCAACATATTAATGCATTTAAGGAAGATCTACTTCTGAATGCCATGGATATTAGAGAGGAGTACCATCAACACAAAGGTGTTCACTAATACTGGACACTACCTAGAAAGGATAAACAAAAGCATGTATTTGAGATTCCCTTATCAACAGTGAGCAACTGACTAAAAGGCTTATTGGTTCATGATGACATGCTGTACATGACAGACTATAAAAAGAAGTAGATTTGAATTTTTCTGACCTTACTTAAGCTGTTATGCATTACCTTGGCTTTGTTGTCTTTGGAGATCTTCTGTTTCTTCTTTCATTATTTATTCTTAAGTGAAACATTCTATCCAGTAATCATTTTAGATTAGTTATGGATTTCATTTATTTTTAGTTGTGTAATTCAGTGTTTGATTGCATTCTCTATAGTCATGTTTTTGTACCTCTTCTCTTATTCTCCTGTTATGATTTTTTTAAATAAAGATTAGCAGAAAAAAAAAAGAATTAGACTTGAATGACAGAGATAAAATGATCTCACCCTTCATATCTCCTTGTTGTAAAATCCAAATAACTTTCAAAAATAGCTCATGACTATACATAACATAATACCCACAACCAAGTAGGAAGACAAATAAGATTGTACATGAAATGCTAACTAATGCCCCTGAAATTTAAGCTAACAAAGGTAAACAAAGTCCACTTCATTTCTTCAGTGGTTTAATGTTTTACTGGTTACTATACCATCTAGATAATTAACTAATATCACTAGATATTGGTTAGCACACACCCCAAGGTCACAGAATGACCATGCACCAGCATCCTTAGTGCTCTCACCAGCCCTGGACATTGATCAGTCAAGGTCAGAGGGGGTCATTGGATCCGGTGAACAAGGTGGCTGCTGATAGTCAACTGTAGGGAGTAAAAAAAAAAAATATATATATATATATATATATATATATATATATATATATATATATAATAAAAAATATATATATAATATGCATAAGCACATACTATCCATATTTCACGATTACCTTCTAATGAATAAAGAATATAGTTACCTGCATGCTGCTTCAGCCAACAATAACTTAACAAACACAGCGCTACACAGTCATGCACATTACTAGATTATTTAACCGAGCAGTAATGTCATCTGTCAAATTTGTTATGTGCTCCGGGGAAGCCCTTGCTGGCCTAATCACTACAGCTAACAGCAAAACTGAGAAAGAAAATGTCATGCTAGCATGTGTCTAGTAGTTCAGAGGCAGTGTCCTGAAACTACCAGGAAAAAAAAACATACTCTGGTTATAGATAAGCAAAAAATAGTTATGAAGATATGCAAAAATTATGAAAATATAGCCAGAGATATCCCCACAATGGATCACAGCCACATAGAAGTCTTGAAAGTTGGTTTGAAAGAAGAAAAGCATCCTTCATCCTCATAACATTGCTGTTTCTCAGGAGTGCATTGTGTTTTTGTCACTAGTTTATTGAAGGTTGCAAACAGCAGGGCCTTTTATGTCTTTTGAGACAGTAGATGAATTGTAGCCATCTTTTCCCAATTGGATAAGAAGGTCTGTTGCCATATATCTATTTGTACCTTGTCAATGTCTTTTATTTATTTGAAAAAATCATCGGCTACTAGCCATAGAGTGTAAGAGTAATGTGCAGAACACTATGTCCACTTTTCTTTAGTGCAGCAATAGCATATCTTAGTGTTCCCCTCTTCTCTAAAACCACCTTCAAGAAATCATTATCAAAAACGATTCCATGTCAACAGTTAATTTATAAACTGATGTAATGTACACCAGACTGGATTCAACCCCCTGCCTGTTTAACGTATATTCTTTTGACATGTGTACTAGCTACTGATACCACAGAACTACCTATACAGTTGTTGACATGAAGCACACTATTGAAAGGAGTGCAATAAATGGAAGACTTACAAATGAGCAATGTGAAACACATTGGTAATCAGTGGAGCACAAATCTCAACATACCTTATTGACAATTTCAACATCACATCAGGAGTACATTGAACCATGGAAGCTGACAGCTGAGATAGTACATGTATACTCATGCCTATATCAGTATTGTTTTTTTATGCATTATTGCTAAGCTCGTTCACATGATGGTCAGCATATCAATGTGGCTGAAAGCATTTTATCCACTTTTTGCAACAGGAAGAGAACTGATGCTTCTCATTCCTCGACTATAAATGGTGATGCTGCTCTCTGCAATTCATCACGAAACGAGACATCGAAAAAGTAAATCATAAACTGGGCATGTTAAAAAGGGAGTACAGCACTTAGAGGATCAAAACCCACAACCTGTCAAATAGCAGTAGAATTTCTCACATCTGTTCACTAAGCCATGTTTGCATGTTATCCCACTCCACAAAGGGGGAGCCACCACTGATCCCAGGAACTATCAGCCTATTAACCTGACAAGCCTGGTCTGCAAAGCCATGGAACGTATCATCATGGAACTCATAAACAAAGACATTGGTAACCTCCAAACTCTGGATCTCACCCAGTTCGGGTTTGTGAAAGGCAGATCATGCCTCCTGAACCTGACTGAGTTCTTTGAGGCAGTTACCAAAACCGTAGATGAGGGTAAGGTGGTTCACACAGCCTATCTTGACCTTGGCAAGGCTTTCGACACCATCCCCCATTCTGAAATTATAGCTAAACTCACTAAACTAGATATAAATCCCTACGTCACAAAATGGGTTGCCAACTGGTTCACTGACAGAACCCACACTGTAAAAGTTGCAGACTCCAAATCTGACCTCAAACCAGTGACAAGTGGAGTATCACAGGGTTCAGTCCTGGGACCTCTCCTGTTTGGTTTCTACTTCTCTGAAGTACAGGCTAACACAGAAGGCCTCTGGCTAACGAAGTTTGCAGATGATTGCAAACTAGGAGCCATAGTCAAGTCCCCGAATGATGTGGGCATCCTACAGAAGGGCCTCGCTGAGACAAATGCCTGGTGTCAGAGCCATGGCCTCAAGCTCAATGCCAAAAAGTGCAGTGTCATCCCCTTTGGAAAAACTCTGTACCCATGAACTACCACATAGGCAGCAATCTACTTAACACCGAATATGTGATAAGAGACCTTGGGACCCAGGTGGACAGTAGTCTCTCCTTTGATAGTCGCATCACCACAGTAGTCAGGAAGTCCTTCTACATGGCACACCTCATCATAAAAGGGTTCTCATCCAGGAAAAAAGAGGTCATTGTTCCCTTCAACTCGAAACTCATTAGACCCATTATAGAGTACAACGCCCCTTTTGGAATGTACCTCACAAGACATCTGCAGCAGCTGGAAAAGCCACAGAAGTACCTCACAAAGAAGATTACTGGCCTCAAACAAATGCCCTACACTGACTGTCTCAAAAAACTCCAGCTTTATTCAGTAGCATATCGCCTACTCCGAGGTGATCTCTGCCTATCATATAAAGCTATGTCAAACCCAGAGCTGTTGGACATGCTACACCTAAAGAAATCCCAATTCCTCTGAGCTACACACTCTAGGGACCTAAACCTATCAGCCTATTAACCTGACAAGCCTGGTCTGCAAAGCCATGGAACGTATCATCATGGAACTCATAAACAAAGACATTGGTAACCTCCAAACTCTGGATCTCACCCATATGTGATAAATAGTGTGTCACCACAATAAACAGGACATGCTGGAGGGATAGATTCCTGTCCCAGGGACTTCCCATAGTCTGGAACAGGCTACCCATCTATGTCAAGCAAAGTTCATTAGCACTCTTCAAGAAAAATCTTGATGAGTGGATAGGAAATAGGAAATACACCCTGGGGATCACTTCTGTGTCTCTGCTCGACAGTGGCACAGGAAAATAACTTTCTTGGGTGGCGTAAGCCAGGGAACCTTCTTGGCTAGGCTTACATAGTCCCTTGGGCCAATAGCCTAGTACCCACCTATGAACCTATGTCACCAATTGATTTTTAATCTGGAGAGAAAGTACACCATACCGGATTTAAGCTCCTGTCTGCCTAGCACAAAATCTCATGATTTGTGCTCTATCTACTGACACCACAGAAGACGTTTATTCTTCTGATGTCAGAAAGGGCACATTTGAATGGTTGTCATCACCCTTATGTCTGAAGGAATATGGCCATATTCAAAAGGGAGCACAACACTTGGGAGAACAAAACTCTCCAACCATGAAAGTGGCAAAACCAAGTAGAACTTCTGACATCAAAATTGTCCACTAAGCCACAGAACAAGTTATAAAGCAGTTGCCAGAAAGCATGCCTTTGAGGGAGTGTATGAGCAATGTTGTACAGCCAGAAGTACCCAATAGATAATGACCCTTCTCATGATTACCTGACAATTGGAGCATCACTTCAAGAGTCCATTGAATGATGGAAGCCATTAACAGTTAAAATAAGAACTGTCTGCTCTCGGTCACATTAGTAATGCTTTCTATTGTGCACCAAAGTTAAGCTCTTTCATGTGACAGTCATCATATCAATGTGGTTGAAGGTAAATTTCTTCAGTTTTGTCCATAGGACATGAACTGCACTTACAATTTCCTAACTATGAATAGTGATATTATCCGATGCAAGTGTTGTGCAATGATAACCGCAGATGAGAACGTTTTTCATTAAAAAGTCTTTTGGCCATATGTGTGATGTAATAAATGTGTTACTTAGGATGAACTGCAGTGCTAGGGAATGATATATGTGCATCTAAGAGTGCAAAATACAGATTAATGGAATATAAGTCATTATAGAATAAATTATATAACTTTCTTTTTTCTTTTTTTCTATTTATTAGTAACTTTCTTTTTTTCTTTTCTTTTTTACTTCCCTCCTTTCCTCTCCTTCTCACTTCTCCTTCCTCGCAAATGTCTACTGTGGCTTAGTGGTACTTCATGCAGTCTAGTGTGTCCAAGGTCCGGGGTTCAAGACAGACAGAAGTGTTTTATCTGGCTAGGCTTATAAATGCCCTAGGGCAGATAGCCTAGTATGAACCTATGAACCTATACTAACCTTGAAAAAGGGCATAGCAAAATTAATTTAAAATGGGTGACGAAAGCCAGACACACTCTGGCTAGGCTTATAAATGCCCTAGGGCAGATAGCCTAGTATGAACCTATGAACCTATACTATTCTGCCTGATTTTAACTTCTTCTTTCTTCCTCCTCCCTACTATTATGCCACCTAATTATAGCGTTATCCTAATTACAACCCCTGCATCTTTAACTGCTTTCTTGTTCTACCCATCTTCCTCTGTGCTGTTTACATATCTGCAACGCTTACTTTCCCCGAGACATCATACTGCCAATGCCAGTATTTGTGACTCCTGTGAATTTTTTCTTACTGTATTAACTTCATTGCAACATAGTCTGTCAAGTATCATTTACTATAACCTTAGGACATAACAACTGATATTTGCTTACATGCCTGTGTAGTATTTTTTTTTTTTGAATGAACAATATATTTTTGAACTTTTTACTTGTTTATCTTGTATGGAGAATACTTTTCTTCTGTTCCTGTAAAACTTGTAATGTGTATTTTTTACTTGTATCATTAGTGACTGTGGAGCTTTTCTCTCCGGGCCTCCGCTGAAAAAGGGCTTAAGCTCAGTTGGACTAACCCGGTCAACAAATGTCAAATAAATAAATAAACAAATAAATAAATATGTTCCAGATCAATGCTGCATCAAATCTAGACAGAGAGGAACTTATACTGCATGTATATGACAATGCACAGATAAAGCGAATGTTCAAAAATGAAATAAAAAAATTATGACATATGTACTGAGCAGAACGGAGAAGGTCAGCAGGGACTTATATAACACACTAGAGTGTAACCCATGTTTCTTTGAGTGATTTTCCTGATATCAGTGCAGTATTTGTGAGGAATATCAAGGGATAAATGCAAACGATTTCAGTTTGTATATTCTGATATCATCCTGCAAATTACATACCTTTACCTGTAGTATTAAGCATTTAGACAGAGCAGAATCAACTTACATTATTTTTATTCCATTAGATTCATTTAACGATGTGCACTGATGCCAAGCCCAGGTGTGAGATTGATGGTAAAGTCTTAGCACATGGAATCTTATTTATTTTTGCTATAAGATGAGGACTAGCAGTAGGCTTCGCTGCTGTATGCCAAGCATCGCTCAATGGATGAACTGCTCTGAGGACTACCTTGGAATGGGCTAAATCAACACCCACTCCTAATATTAGATACTAACTCTGAGACTGCATGCTCCCCAGGGAAAAGGAGTATTCCCCTACTTGGGAACTATTGATCGTTTGCACATGTCGACTATTTGTTTCTGTCAACCAAATGATGTCGGTCAAACAGATGTTGACTTTGTGCTCATTTGATTAGAAATATTATGTATATGTTTAGATATTTTATAACTATGTGATACAATAACATAACAATATCATGTGTAATCTACACATACACACACACACACACACACACATACACACACACACACACACACACACACACACACACACACACACACACACACACACACACACACACACACACACACACAATGTTAATTATTTCCCCTCCATCCATTATTTTTGCATCTCTACTTTGCAATTCATATTAATAAATATCTATGTTTTGTTGTGTATATTTCATACAGATTATCATTCAAACTTCTTATCTAATTTCATGTTGCTTTTCACTATACAATTTACTTAGTAATAACATAGTAATACTGCTCAGATATTTACTGATATAGCAGCATATTTGTTTAAATATTTCAGTGACTTTGTCTATTTCTCCAAAACTTAGAAATTCTAGTTCCTCTGTACCAATGCTAGTACTAGACTAGCTATAATTGCAGGTCACCTTAAGCCTAGCCGGTTTCCTTTTTTGTGCTAGAAATAAGCTGTCCCATTTTGGTTAGATATTGGCTTTACCCATCCCATGGTCATTAATTATATGTTACCCATGATGAGAATAACTGGGATCATACCATAGATAATCTGAGGGGACCCACGCATGGGATAAAGCATTTAGGAGCTCTGTCTGTCCTTTAGTAGTACAGAGGCCAGTCCTGCCATAAATTTTCTGTTCCCGTACATAGATCTAAGCTGCACTTGAAAATGGACAATGATTATATATGATACTGCATTCCAGACATGAAAATAAAATGTGCATCACACAAAGTTGTTTAAACATTTCTCAGATGTGATATAGACTTTTACTTTCAGACATTCTGCACTGATTTTATTTTTGGTGCTCTGCTTATTGGGATACAACATATTCTCCCCATCTTTCCACTGAAAGTGGGATCAGCTTAATTGGACCTTTTTCCATATCAAAACATGACTAGATAAAAACATCTGAGGATGAAATTGTTACTCTTACATATTAAAACTAATAAAACATTTTTTGAGAAATATATATGAGGGTAAATGCCCTTCTCAATAAAGGAAACCATCCTTTCAGTCAATTGTTTCAACTTTTCAAGTCAGGGAGTAAATAAAATAGAGAAATGGCACAGTTTTGGTCTGTCTGTATAGATACCTCTATATTGAGAAAGCTGTCCTATTTCCTAGCTTAAATTATATTGGAACACTGAAAGCAAATATGTAAGCCTTGTATCTGTGCTCTGTATCAGTCTAGTGATTTTTTGCCAGTGTTTATATCACAGCTGTCTTTGCCATTGGGAACTGTGCCTTGTTGTGACATGATCTCTTTCAATCTACCAGTGCTGTTTCCATTTAATATCATCTCACATATTTATTACCTTAATTTTAATTCCCTGCTTGCAGATGGTCATTCAGTTCTACTAGAACTATATTTTCTAAAAAGGTAGCAAATTGGGCATTATGACATTAAAATGCAGGTACAAATCTTATAATCAAATTCTGCAAATATTAAAATATCTTCATTGATTTATTAGTATTCATAAGGAGCTGCTAGTCAAGCCAAAACAAAAATTAATGTTTGCAGCACATGAGATAATAAACACAAAATCATAGACGACTGAATCTATATTTAGTCAATGATTTTAGCCTGAGATAATACCAGAGAAACCCAAATAATGCATGATAACCTTGAGAGAGCATGTTCTTCTCTGTGGCAGAGATTCAGCTTACTAAATATAGACAAAAGTGGATGATAATGAATTGCAAAGGACCCAATAAATGTTAAGACCAGTTCTGACATTGTATAATATCCCAGTGACAGTTTGCATTACAGTTGCACATTAGAAGGTTTTCAAAGTTTCAGAATTTAATCAAAGTTGTTTAAATTATTTATTTTTTACAACTCTTATTTCTATTTTTTTCAGTAAAGCTATGTCATTTACAAAAAACATTACTGACATTCAATGAATCTCTCAGAATGACATACTTCTTTTGTCTTCATTGAACAACTTATTTAAATGTATTATTAAGTTCCATTGAACACAGTGTATCTATTGTGATAGTCATTTCCTCGGGGCATTCCTTTTAATTAATTTGGGAAAAATAGAAATGATATGTCATGTGATAAATGGATAGTGTGCAAAGAAGGGAAATTATACTTTCCTGATATATTATCCTGACATAGTTATCAAAAGCTGACAGTCAACTGAAAGTATAGTAACTGTTTCTTCTGACAACACTGTAGGCATGCTGACCATAGGAGAACCTATTCAGAGAGCACACAAGTCAATCCCATAGCAGATGAAACTGCAAACAGAAACATACACTCAAAATAGTAATTAAATATTCCAGTTCATGTGCAGACATTTGCAATCTGCATAATGACACACTTAAATGAGCAGAAAATTAAAAGAATACTTGCATGTCAGATGATGCTGTCATTTTCTTGATAAATGCAGAACTTGCATCAGAAAAGCTGCAAAATGATTCATAACACTGAATCAAGTGACCATAAGTTATATTGGGTATACTAGTCCCCGATGTCAGTTATTGCTTAAAAACTTATTTCTGTAATTGCTAATTAATTTTTATTCTTACTGATGATCACTCACTCACTGTGACACTGAATACAACATTAATGAGCAGAAGTTCTAATGAAAAAAGTTATTAATAAACTGGTAAGCAAAGCTTGTGGCCAGCAGTGCAACACACACACACACACACACACACACACACACACACACACACACACACACACACACACACACACACAATTTACTTTCAGATTGAAGGAGGATGCCTGTGGCTACTGTTGTCAATTATGCACATAATCAAAAAATAAAATACCTGATTGACAGCAGCTCCTCGAGGCCACTGTTGTCATCCTTGGCTGCTGTCTGGCTGGTAATGGCAGCTGTAGCTGCAATTATGCTCTGACTTTCTCTGCTGCCTGTCTACATATTTATCTCTAAATTGTGCATCATGGTGTAGTCACAATGCATATATATTTTTACATTTTTACATTTCCCAGGCTGCTCTTAAACAGCAGAATCTTCAGTGACTTTCTCAACAGCTAAAGGCATACAAAAATCATATTCACCTGTTTACAATACTATACTTTGAACAGTGAAGCTCAAGGCTCAGGTGTGATTTGTAAATTCTGTGTTCCTAACTTTTATTGTCCAATAACCCTATTTTTCTCCATGTCTGAACCACTAAATACTCAGAAACACAAATACTGGGCCAGATTCCAAAAGAAAGTTGCAGGCAGTGTAGCCCTCCAAAGTAAGACATCAGCTGCAGACATGATATAATAACATATGATAAAACAAGACCAAGTAATTATCTATTTGGTGTAGGATAATTGCAGACTCTGCACATGTCCATTGGACTCCAAAACACAACAGGTGCACCCAATGCAAATTAAATGCAATACATTATTTTGCTGACAATTTTCTGAAAGCACTCAGTAGAGGCTATTTGTGCTTACTTTTAATATTACTTTAGTCTACAAATACTTAAGCAATCCTGTGGACTCTTCAAAGCTAACTCAAAAAAATGGAAATGGCATTTAATGCACTACAGGAGGTAGAGGATGATCTGCAAAGGCATCCCAGAATGCAGCCAGGCTACAGTTAAGCTAGATCTCTAAACAGGAAATGATTGATAGATACTAATTAAACAGAGAGCTGGTGCAGGCTTGTGCAGGTTATTTGCACCCCACATGTATTCCCACAGACTGTGGTAACTCAGTGTCCATAGAATTAACAGTCTGGGCCTACTGGTCTCTTGAATATTTCAGCAGCGTATGAGAGATGTCATAGGAGTGTCCCAAACACCTGCTGTTTGCATTCTAATGCAGATCCTGGAAGCAATCTCCACCAAGGTGGATGAGTATATCCACTTCACAACAACAGCCATGGAGTGCAAAACTGTCATGCAACAATTCTAGCCCATAACCAACTTTCCCTGAGTTCTTGGTGCAATAGCCTGCACCCATATTGCGATCAAAACCTCAGATATACTGAATGCTGAAAGGTACATCAATAGAAAGGAGTGGCCATCATTCAATTGTCAGGTGGTGTGCTCAGCAGATGGCCTCATTACTAATATCATGGGAACCAACAGCGTTAGTGTGCATGATGCAGCAATATGGAGGGAAAGTACCCTGAGGTCTGCTTTCCAACATGGTGAAATACTGGAGGGGCTTCTACTAGTTAAGTACATGACAACCATTATACAGTAAGCAGTAACCAGACATTGCCATGGGAAGTAAGATGAAACAATATTCCTTTTCGTCTTCCAGAAAACAGGTGATGGTGGTTCTCTGCTTGAGCCTTAACTAATGACAACCTGCACATCCCATTTAACCTCTGCTGAAGATGCATACAACCGAGCACACGCTACATGAAACACTACTGAAATTGTGCTTGACATGCTAAAAGTAAGATTCAGATATCTGGACACATCCAGGGGTGCACTACAATGCACGCCAGAAAAGACATCACAGAGGGACTCAGTGTGCGTGTGTGTGTGTGTGTGTGTGTGTGTGTGTGTGTGTGTGTGTGTGTGTGTGTGTGTGTGTGTGTGTGTGTGTGTGTGTGTGTGTGTGTGTGTGTGTGTGTTATGTTTCACAACATGATAACATAAATATATGGTGGCCTGCCAGCTGTAGTTTTAGGTGACTTACCCCAAGAACCCCAGATATCTGATGTCAAGCTATCAGAGCAGTCATGGGATGATCAGGAGGATGCAGAGATGAGAAGAAACAGGCATGGGTGATGGTGGATGTGGCCATATGTCCTAGCTCAGGCAACACAGGAGCAGCTGACACACACACACCTTTGAGTCATGACACCCCGCATGTACAAATGTACACAGACTAAACAAAGACGGTGAGGTATTGCCCAACAACAGTAGCACAGAACATGACTAATCGATAGAAACCATTAGTTGTCCAAACTGAACATCATTCACAACAGAAGCATATGTTATACCTTTTAGGACATATACACAACACTCAGCAAGGAACACATTGAATGCATACAGAAGAAACATAACTACAAGAAGTCTCTCTTTAAGGCACATCACCAGAGATGACTGCACAGGCAAATGTGTAACACATGGGAGGTGTACAAAACATAACATGTCATTGTGTAGGTAGTATATCATCATACAGATAAACTAGCAAGGGAAGGTAGCCATGAAATAGCCATTACCACAAGAAATCTAGGTCCATGCAGTGTATGGGAATGTATCAGCACAAGGATAACCTAAAGCAGGTGTCGTACATGAGTGATGCATCATGCATAGGGCTGTGTAATGTGTAATAGTGTGGTACAGCATGGCAAACAGCATACAGCAGCATGAACAATTACAAACATCAGAAGGACAGGCCCAAAAAAAAATAACATAAATAAGCCTCGCATCCCATGCCTGACATAGAATGTCACACATAAGGCAATGCTTAGATGGCCAGTTTATTGCCGCAATATGACTCTGTAAGAGGTAAAAGTACATTCAATCATGCAGAGCATCACTGACAGTGAGAACACAGCAGCCATGGAAAATGCAACAATGACTGGGATGCAGCAACACAAACATTTTATATATATATAAAATGTGTGTGTGTGTGTGTGTGTGTGTGTGTGTGTGTGTGTGTGTGTGTGTGTGTGTGTGTGTGTGTGTGTGTGAGTGTGTGGAATCAGTGATGCAAGTGAGTGTGTAGAATCAGTGATGCAAGCATCAGAAGTACATGTCAGCGTAGGGATGCAAAATGTGAACAGGCCAACAGAAGTGCAGTGAGTGCTGAGGGTGAGGCAGGTACAGTGCAATATTAAAATGCCATAAGTAAATTAGGTATGCACACAGAGGCATACCTGTGCATGTAGGAGATGAAAACATGGGCGCATGGAGAAGCATGCAGATAGTCACATAGAGCATACTCATTTCATGAACTTTAATTCTACTTTGACTTAGGAATGGGGTCTATTTACTGTTATGGTATTAGAAACCCAAAAGACATGGAGAAAAGTAAGGGAGATGGCTAGAAAGATGCTTGGTATGACATCTGGACAGAGGAAGGACAACAAGGAGACATGGTGGTGGAATGAGGAAGTACAGGAGAGTATATAGAAAAAGAGGTTGGCGAAGAAGAAGTGGGATTGTCAGGGAGATGAAGAAAGCAGACAGGAATATAAGGAGATGAGATGCATGGCAAAGAGAGAGGTGGCAAAAGCTAAGAATAAGGTGCATGAAGAGTTGTATGAAAGGTTGGACACTAAGAAGGGAGAAAGGGACCTGTACCAATTGGCTAGACAGAGGGACCGCGCTAGGAAAGATGTGCAGCAGGTAAAGGTGATAAAGAATAATGAGGGAAATGTACTCACAAGCCAGGAGAGTGTGTTGAGCAGATGGAAAGAGTACTTTGAGGGGTTGATGAATGAAGAGAATGAGAGGGAGAGAATGACAGGGTGCCTAGAGAGGAGCTGTGGTATTGTATGAGAAAGTCAGGAGTGTCAGAGAAGTATGTAAGAGTGGTACAGGATATGTACAAGGGTAGTGTGACAGCGGTGAGGTGTGCTGTGGGAGTGACTGAAGCATTTAAGGTGGAGGTGGGATTACATCAAGGATCATCTCTGAGACCTTTCTTATTTGCAATAGTGATGGACACATTGACAGACGAGATCAGACAGGAGTCCCCGTGGACTATGATGTTTGCAGATGACATTGTGATCTGTAGTGAGAGTAGGGAACAGGTGGAGGAGACCCTGGAGAGATGGAGATATGCTCTAGAGAGAAGAGGAATGAAGGTCAGCAGGACTAAGACAGAATATATGTGTGTGAATAAGAGGGAGGATAGAGGAATGGTGAGGATGCAAGGAATAGAGTAGTCGAAGGTGGATGAGTTTAAATAGTTGTGATCAATAGTTCAGAGTAATGGTGAGTGTGGAAGAGAGGTGAAGAAGAGAGTACAGGCAGGATGGAGTGGGTGTAGAAGAGCGTCAGGAGTGATTTTTGACAGATGAGTACCAGTAAGAGTGAAAGGGAAGGTCTACAAGAGGGTAGTGAAACCAGCTATGTTATTTGGGTTTGGAGACAGTGGCATTGACAAAAAGGCAGGAGTTAGAGCTGGATACGGCAGAGTTAAAGATGTTAAGATTTGCACTGGGTGTGATGAGTGTGGACAGGATTAGGAATAAGTATATTAGAGGGTCAAGTAACCAAAAAACGGACTTTGTTCCAACAAGTTTTAAGACTTTATTACACCAACATCCACCAGATTGAGCGCTTTCATCTGCCCTGAGCAGATTTCATCAGAATACTTAATAATCAGTGCCAAACATTTTTATACTGTTCTTAAATTACATAATTATTCAATAAAAGTTAATTAATTGAAAATCATACAATTAGTTTCTAAAATTACCTAAAACATTTAACCCTTTGGTAACTTCCTATACTTCTTTCTAAGGTTAATTTTAAAGTGCTACAGTGCATATTAATACATAGATATTCTAACAGTATTGAAACAATTATGTACCTTATGCAATGTGTTTTTAATATAAATAAAAATGACAATAAAATTAAAATTAAAATTCAATTATATTATAAATGCAGGTTATGTTAGTCTTGTAAATAATATCAAAAAACCAAAGAATAAACAAAAATTGTAATAAAATGTAAGAATTGGAAAATTTAATAAAATAGAAAATTAGGTAAAATGAAAAAGAGGAAAGGAAAGAAACATTTCCTACATAAATCGTGTTTTTAAACTATGTTTTTAAACTGTGGCAGCTTTATCCACAAGTATAGCCTTGATGTTAATGTATTCATTGAGACCTGGCCTAAAATTTGATTTCAGTCTCAACTGCCATTTAATCTCTTTAACTAATAAATGGTTTTTCAAATCACCTCCACCCGTGTCCATTTTAATGGATTCTAAAATGGCAAAAATCCTTCCTTATTTGGGAGGATTGTCAAGGAAATAAAGTGGAAGAATTCATTGAATACATAAATGGAACTACGAGTTTTTTGTCTTTTACCCATGAAGTCCAGGATCAGGCCATTAGTTATTTAGATATAAAGCTAAGTAAAAAAAAAAAAAAAAAAAATAAAAAAGGAAAAGGTTTTAAGTCTAACGTATTCCGTAAAGAAACCTGGTGTAATTCTTACCTCCATTATAACAGCCAACATCCTTACCATCAAAAGAGAAGTGTCATTAAAGGACAGGCTGTTAGGGTTGCAAGAATGACCTCTGAAAGGGAGGACTTATTACCTGAGTTTAGATTTTTGATGGAAGCATTTTTAGAGAGAGGTTATCCCATTGAATTAATTGGTGAAACCTTGGAAGAGGTTTACTTAGGATGGGGTTTGAAATACAAACCATTGTTAGGTCAAAATGTATCTGCAAGGAATATTTAAACACCAATATGAAGAATTTTTCTAAAGCATGTATCACAGAATACAATGAATTTTCAGATCATTTTACTAGAATATTGGAGGAAAATTGGTCTATTTTAAAGACCAACAAAGAAATTTATGACATAGTGGGGAACAAACCCCTATTGACCTACAAGACAGGTATGAATTTCAAGAGGTTATTTGAGAGAGGAAGAATTAATCTTGATAAAAAAGCAAGGAAAGGTACGACTAAGTGTGGCAGTTGTCGACAATGTAAACATATTAACGAGGCAGAGGGTATAACACTTAGTAATGGTCTCAATAGTAAGGTATCCTTTAGTAAGGGCAACTGTTATACTAAAATGTTAGTTTATTTAGCCACCTGCGCCACATGTACAGCCTTTTATGTAGGCAAAACAGAGAGGGCACTCAAAGAGAGAGTATATGAGCATATTAATGACATTAAGGTAAAAAAAGAGACAAGTGCCCTTTACAAACACTCTGTAGAATGTGTGGGCTTTACGGGTTTTAAATTTGCCATTTTAGAATCCATTAAAATGGACACGGGTGGAGGTGATTTGAAAAACCATTTATTAGTTAAAGAGATTAAATGGCAGTTGAGACTGAAATCAAATTTTAGGCCAGGTCTCAATGAATACATTAACATCAAGGCTATACTTGTGGATAAAGCTGCCACAGTTTAAAAACATAGTTTAAAAACACGATTTATGTAGGAAATGTTTCTTTCCTTTCCTCTTTTTCATTTTACCTAATTTTCTATTTTATTAAATTTTCCAATTCTTACATTTTATTACAATTTTTGTTTATTCTTTGGTTTTTTGATATTATTTACAAGACTAACATAACCTGCATTTATAATATAATTGAATTTTAAACCCTCATAGATTTATATAAATAAATATTTAGTTATTTTTTATTAGTAATTTTTAGCATAAATCAACATGAGCACATTTGTTTAAAAACATGAACCAGGTTAACAAAACAAGGAACACTATTTGGGTTGACTATTTTATTGTGTATTGTGTTTTATTGAATTTTGACTATGGTCATGTCTTTTTTAATTTTAATTTTAATTTTATTGTCATTTTTATTTATATTAAAAACACATTGCATAAGGTACATAATTGTTTCAATACTGTTAGAATATCTATGTATTAATATGCACTGTAGCACTTTAAAATTAACCTTAGAAAGAAGTATAGGAAGTTACCAAAGGGTTAAATGTTTTAGGTAATTTTAGAAACTAATTGTATGATTTTCAATTAATTAACTTTTATTGAATAATTATGTAATTTAAGAACAGTATAAAAATGTTTGGCACTGATTATTAAGTATTCTGATGAAATCTGCTCAGGGCAGATGAAAGCGCTCAATCTGGTGGATGTTGGTGTAATAAAGTCTTAAAACTTGTTGGAACGAAGTCCGTTTTTTGGTTACTTGTCGTAGGTTCGAATTCTTTTTATCATATATTAGAGGGTCAGCCAGGTTGGAAGGTTTGGAGACAAAGCCAGAGAGGCAAGATTACGTTTGTTTGGACATGTGCTGAGGAGGGATGCTGAGTATATTGAGAAAAAGATGCTAAGGATGAATCTACCAGGTAACAGGAAAAGAGGAAGTCCTAAGATAAGGTTTATGGATGTGGTGAGAGAGGACATGAAGGTGGTTGGTGTGACAGAGCAAGATGCAGAGGACAGGAAGAAATGGAAACAGATGATCTGCTATGGCGGCCCCTAACGGCAACAGCCTAAAGAAGATGATGATGATTACTGTCTTCAATAGCTGTATTAACATGCACTAATGACAAATATGTACTACAAATCACAACTAGAAACTCATCACTTAGATCAGAGAAATAATCATAAAAATCGTGTGCCATCAAACATTTGAAAAAAAAACACCTACAGATTGATTAGTCAGTGGTCAGCACAACAGTAATCATTGCCACAGGGTCAGGATCAACCATCGGTGCCACTCTAATGCAGTTTAGGTTGCCCATACTGATGGCTCTCATCTTGGTCCCAGCTGCCCCTGCCATGTCCGGAAGCACTAGGAACATGCAGCTGTACTGAGGAGATATATATGGGTAGGAGTAGTAGTGCTATGTGTCTGTCTGTATGTTACTGCTCTGCTCACAGCTGAGTGACCAACAGCAGATGTGCATGAACATACTGATGTCTGAGCCTCATTTATGAGTATAATGAGAGGGAGCTCCGCATTTGGCCAATGAAGGTAATCTGCACAGTACAGTTAGGGTACATAACACCTTGTTCATACTATAGTACTGCTCTAGCACCACCTTAACAAGGCTTTTAATAGAGCATGCAACAGATACCACACTGCCATGCTGTGCAGCCAATGCTGCCATGACCTGTCCATGTCTGCTCTCCTGACCTTCATGTAACATATGCAGCTGGTGTGCTAAATGATTGGTGGCATGAAAAAGTGCACACAGGTCAGAGCCATGGCCATGGCCATGACCTTGCTGTGTACATTTACGTGTATGTAAGAGTAAGCAGACACCCTCTGACATCTATCCATGCACTTGTAGTCTGATGGACAGTATTGGTTCTTCATGTGGAAAAGTCACCATCATTACCGGACTTTACATTTCAGAGCAGCTCATGGTCATCATCATGTCTGTCGTCAGATGTTCCCACATCATTAGAATAGCCACACACATTATATCCCTATCGGAGGTTTAACCATGAACCACATGTCTGTCCCCTTCTGGGCTGGACAATGAACACAATGCAATGGCCCATGTACCACTGGCCATACGATCAGAGTGAGGCACATCACATCCCACCTCAGGATCAGTAGATGGATCACTGGAGGAGGCTGTTAGTGTATGTGCTACAGAGACAAATGACATATGTCACATACATTAATGGAAATCAAATGATACAACATAAGACTGACATATAGGATGACTGCATAACTATGAGCTAATGATGATATGGACTAACTAGGTCATCATGGCTGTAGGTGATTCAGGGACCTTATATAACAGAAATATGACTTGTAAGTTACATATAAAACAAATATGACAGATAGTATCAGTTTAAATACTAAAACCTACCTTATATGTCCTCATCTGACTCCACCACCACTGGTGAGGGTTAAAGTGTCACTGTCATGTTAAAAGATAAAGCACAACTCAGTATTAAGTACAATAATAATAAGTATTAAGCTGGAGGTATAACACACTGCAAATAAGATATACGCATACTGCGTGAGCAGTGATGTCATTCCGACTGCTGGTGTTCTATACAGGTGAAGGAGACAAAAATATTCATGAATGGCACAGATGTAATTATAAACATTGAAATGCAGTAACCATATAGACTGCCTTACCAAGGATGTGTTCCCTGGTTAGAGACTATCATGCAATGTAAAGCAGATCCTGTATTATAAAATGACACACAAAGAACAACATGTGAGTAAAATTCACAGTCATAATAGGAGGCACATGCACTCAGCAACTATGGATCACACCAACAGAATATCTAAACACTTATGTGACAAACAGTTCACAAGTACAGATGTACCTGTGTAGGGAACACACTAACATTAATATCATAGATCACAGATGTGCTAAATAATGCAACACTATAGCAACAATATGAACAATCTTACCAGGTCAGTCTGTGCCTGATGTTTCATGGGCCTTGTGATGATGTATGTGTAGGTTAAAATGGCACACAAACTGCTACATGCTAGTATACTCTACAGTCACAGCAGTAAGCAGAGGCATACATTAAAAGGACACACAAACAGCAACATGTTAGTATACTCTACAGTCATAACAGTAAGCAGAGGCATATATTAAAATGACACACAAACAACAACATGTTAATATAGTCTACAGTCATAACAGTAAGCAGAGGCACACAGCAACTATGTATCACACTAACAGGATATTGAGACACTTATGTGACAAGCAGTTCACAAGTGCAGATGCACCTGTGTAGGGAACACACTGTCAAAGGAAAAAACTTTAAAGACCAATACACGTAAGATTCAGTTAAGGCACTTTTAATTTACTTGCAGCAAGGAGACAAAAACATGCAAATACAAGGATTTGTCTAACTACTAACAGGAAGTATGTTCATTCTTATACTATTTTACAAGACATGGCCTTCTAAGCTGATGTAATCAAACACAACTTTCAGTATTGTTCTACAGCCGATGTTACTCAGATTTTCTGCTGACATGACTAGATTTGTGAGAAACTTTTGAGAAAAACAACCTGGCCTTGGTGACCATTAATCCGTTTACAAGCGTCTATTGTACAGTGTTACATTTCAAGGTACTTTTCTAATTCAGATACAAACAAATGCTGATTGCAGTTCATATTTTCAAGCAGGCTTTGTACTAATTATCTGTAACTTCTACAGCTGTGTATTTTCTCATGGCACAGCAGAACTTCTTGTCTAAGTTTCATATAAGTAGTATTGTTCTATTCATTATTTTCCTAACGCAAGCAGAAATCACCTGCTTCTCAGTAAATTTCCAAGGCACAAGCAAGATTTTAGCTAACAATACAAGGTCAGAAAGCAACTGCAGTTTGTACAGATTTATGCATTATGACATAGAATAAATGTGTTAACCCTTTTCAAGCTCTAAATGCACTAAGCATATTGCTAATACACGCATTAATACATATTTTTCTAACATTTCTCCCCTATTAATACTTGTATTCTACTTTCAAAATAAGCATAAACAGTTTGTTTTCTTCTCCTAACCTCTTCAACTCAGGATTTGCAGTTAAGAGAGTCATTCAGTTTAAACTTATGAAAGCATTTTTAGTCTTTTAACAGTTCTTCAAACTCAGTACTTTGATATAAGGTTTCAGAAACGGAAATGTCTATAAGGTCTTTAATCAGTCTTTTCATGCAGGGGATACCACAACAAACACATACTCCCAGTAGGAGCATACCTACACAAATGGCAATCAGGATGTTCATTAGGATGGTACCCCACCCCCCAAACCATTTCTGGAAAAAGTCCATCAGTGGGTTTGGGCCTGGTTTGGTCATGGCCGACACTTGCTGAACTACCTCAAGATGATTGCCTATCTCATGTTTATGGTCAGGAATATGCGAACAGCATTCTTCTTGGATTAAAGCACACATACCACCTCTTGCCACTAGGTTGAAGTCAAGAGCCATGTGGTTTTGGAACAATACAGTTCTCATAGCATTCAGTTCATCAGTCACCAATTCGAGAGCAGAAAAAGTTGCGTTGCTCATTACTTCGAGAAGTTTTGACAGTTTTCTCAGCTCCCAGATCGATTTCACTGCTCCATATGCTGGTAATATGCCTGCCCACGATATAACGCTATCCCTCAAGTCCATGTGTGTCAGTCCTTTGCCTAGAGAGTGATGGTCTTTCCAAAGTGCATCAATTTGTCCCACTGGATTTACAGGTTTCTTGATGACTTCTCGGACATTTCGAATTTTCCCATGAGGCAAAACTGCAGTGTGTCGCATGGCCGGAATCAGGTAATCCAAAAAGCAGCTGCTGGACCAATTCCCAGGTAACCATTTGTATGCCTTTCTGCCACACACAAAATAACAGTCCTCTACTTTAGTAGTAACCTTGCTATGAATATACACTCACCCTGCATGAAACATTTTTCTATCAATTGTAGACAGCTGTTTATAAAGAACAGAATTATGTTTTACTTCATCAAGTGTTTTGTGCATCAATCCAAGAAATGAATCATAGTTTGTATTACAATAAAGATCTACATTATTACCTTTAGTGTAACATTTATAAGGAACAGTTACATTGCAATTGCTCCAACCCACCTGAACAGTATCATTTTTATAAAAACACACAGTTTCCTTTTGTGGAACAGACAAGTGCAATGCTATTTTATCTTGTGCTGTAATGGTTGAGGTATCATAAATCAAGTTCTCCCAGGTCTCATTGACCCTTGGGGGACTGTAGTCATTAATAACCACCCCCCCCCGTATGCTGTTGGCAAAGCTGTACAAATCCAACAATTCAAAACATTGAAAGTCTCAGCACACACATATTTAATTGCCTGGTAAGTGTTAAAGTTTGGATGGCAGTTTATGAGTAACGCTTCACGTTTATTCAGTTCAGTCTGTGTTGCTGGGAAAAGAAAAGGCCACAACAAAAAGATTATTGTCACTAATGCAGATAACAGGATGATTATGCAATACTTCTGAGGAAATGGTTGTTCTGCATTCCTGTTTCTTCTGGACTCTATCATTTTTGCTCTTGGTATGTAACAAGATTTTTGTCCAGTTCAAAGTTTTTAACTAATTTGCAGTGCATCAGGTGGATCCAGGAGGCATGCTCCGCAATTTTGACTGCAGTGGGTGTTGACAAAATCACTTGATATGGACCTTCCCACTTCGGAGATGCCCAATTCTTCTTCTTAACTATCTTCAGCCAGATGCACGCTCCAGGGAGCACTGCCACTTCTGACAGTCTGGTTCGTTCTTTATCTGAAACAGAATTTAACTGCAACAAATGTTTAGAATTTAAGAGTTTTTGCATATACTCAGCTAATGTACTGTCAGCTTCCTGGTCTGCGGGCATGAGAGATTTCCACTGAGGTATATAGTAAGCCCTTCCAAAGAGCTTTTCAAAAGGAGTCAATCCTTTTGCATTCAGAACAGTTCTCATGCTCAACAGTGCCAGGGGCAGACAGTGCATACAATTTCTCTGCGTTTCTGTTATTAATTTTCTTAGCTTACTTTTTAAAATCCCATTATGCCTCTCTACTAGCCCTGCTGATTGAGGGTGATATGCACAATGATTTTTTAGGGAAATACCAAAATGTCTACTTAACTGCTGTATGGTCTGGTTCACGAAGTGTGTGCCGTTGTCACTGTAGATCCTTTCCGGAATGCCGAATCTAGGGATGATTTCTTTAACAAGAACTTTGGCCACAGTCATAGCATCTGGATTTTTAGTCGGAAAGGCTTCCACCCATCTGGAAAACATATCTACAATGACAAGACAATACTTCTTATTTTCACATTTATTCAACTCTATGAAATCCATACAGATAGTATGATACGGTTAGGGTGGTGTAGGGAAACTCCCTTGCTTGGGCTTTAACGCCCCTTGTGCATGATGTTTATTACAGATGTGGCATAATGAACAAAATTTTTAGAGTAATTTGTAAATCCATACGTCGTGAACACTTGGTTCACCAGCTGTACCATCCCCCCGTTGAGACATGGCACTGCCCATGGCTCAACAAAGCTGCATATCTAAACAAATTAGACGGCAATATTGGTTTTCCTTCTTTAGAGATGTACAACCCCTTTCGAGAATTGATCCTTGTTTTACCCATCTTTGTTTTTTAGTTTGCGTAGAAAGTGTTTGCATTGTCTTTAACATTTCTAAGTCAAAAATCTCAGAGGGTTATAGTTCTCATTCAAAATAAATACTTCTGAAGCTGCCTGCTTTGCAGCTGTATCAGCTCTCGCATTACCTTTTGAAATCCTGTCCTGTTGTTTGGTATGAGCTGTGCATTTACAAATAGCTACTTTCTGAGGTAACTGAATAGATTCTAAAAGATCTAAAATAAACTGTGCATGATTGATTGGTTTGCCAGTAGATGTTATCATTCCTCGATTTTTCCACTGTTGCGCAAAAACATGTACAGTAGAAACAGCATACTGGCTGTCAGCAAAAATGTTCACACATTTACCCTTTGCTAAGGTACATGCCTGTGTCAAGGCAATCAATTGTGCTGCCTGTGCAGATAAACTATGTGGTAAAGATTTCGCTTCTACAATGTCAGTATCAGAAACTACTGCATATCCCACTAGGTTCTGTCCTGCAGGACCCCTTTTGCACGAGCCATCCACGTAGTATGTCACCTTGGCATCATCCAAGGGAACAGCCGTAAGATCTTTCCTAGGCAGTGTCTTTTGCTCAATCACCTGCAGGCAGCTGTGTGGTGTGCTATCTGCAGGGGTTGGGGGCAAGGTAGAAGGGTTCAAAGTCATACATCGTTCAATTGTCATATGAGGTTGGCTCAACAGTATAGTCATACAGGAAAGATGCCTAGCAGGGAAAGATATGCTTCCTTCTCTTGCAGTAAAATAATTGTGACTGCATGAGGCACTCTCAATGTGAGAGGGTGGAACAACACTACTGAGGCCGAAGCCTGTACTGCCATTGCAGCTGCAACTACTGCTTGTACACAGTGAGGTAAAGACCGTACCACTGGGTCCAGTTGTGATGAATAATAAGCAATAGGGCGTTGCTTGTCCCCATGCTGCTGTGTTAAGACTGATGTCATATAACCTTGCTTATATTCTGCGGTTTGGAAAAAAACGTTTATGATAGTTTGGTAATCCCAAAACTAATGAGGATGCTATTAACTGTTTCAGTTTGCAGAAAGCAGATTCTGCTTCTGGTGTCCATTGTAACAAATCCTGTGCTGCCATAGGCTTTTTATAAATCAGGTTAGCCAACGGTGCAGATTCCAAAGCATAGTTTGGAATCCAACTGCGACAAAAATTAGTCGTACCCAGGAAGGACATCATTTTCTTCTTAGTAGTGGGTTTTGGTGCTTGCAAAATCGCTATTTTTCTGTCCTCATCTAATGTCCTACCTTCCTTGGATATCACATATCCTAGGTATTTAACTTGTTTTTTCCAAAGCTGCAGTTTATTTTTGTTTACTTTATGTCCTTCAGTGGCTAAAAATTGTAATAGCGCTATGGTATCTTCTTTACAATCTTGCTGGGTGGGGGACTCCAGCAGGATATCATCAACATAAAGCAAAATCTGACTACCTCTTAGTGGGGTAAATCCCGTCAAGTTGCTTGCCATTTCTTGTGAGAATATTATTGGACTTTCACAATACCCCTGTGGTAGTTGCGTATATGTATACCTTTTCCCCTGAAATGTGAATGCAAACCAATGCTGACTGTCAGGGTGTATCGGTATCGAAAAGAACGCATTGCTGATATCTACCACAGAAAAATATTTCTGTTGAGGTTTTAAATCATTCAACAGGGTGTGTGGGTCTGGCACCGTAGGTGCCCTTGGTATTACTGTATCATTTACAGCTTGTAAATCTTGGACCATACGCCACTCTCCATTCGCTTTCTTAACAGGAAATAAGGGTGTGTTACATGGTGAATCAGGAGATTCCACCAGCACCCCATCCTTAAGTAAAGCTGTTATAATAGGTTTGATTCCTACCTCTGCATCTTTTCTTAAGGGATACTGTCTCTTTTGTGGTCTAAATGCTGACTTTGGCGTAATAGTAACTGGTCCTGCTGTACGAATAAGTCCTACATCTGATTTTCCTGTTGACCAGAGAGTTTCTTGTATATTATGTAAGGCATTCTCTTCCTCCTTCAATAGGAGTGCTAATCAGCTGTCCTTGCTAGACTGCAAGTGTACAGCTGGGTGGGTCTGACTTATCCACTTCAACTTCTGCATTTGTATTCCCTGTTCTGACAGTTCTAACTCTGTCTGTTTTTCCCATCTCGTGACTTTTTCTCCTAAGTCTACCCATTTTACATTCTTGTCCTTAGTTAAGCTAACATGTGGTAATCAATTAGATTTATAGAGTGCAAAGAACTCCTGGGGCAATGAACAGCTGGCTACACTGTTCCCTTTTGTGTCCCAGTACAGATTACGTAATATCAATCTGTTTGCACGATTTTCAAGCAATTCTTGCTCATATTCCTTATCAGGTCCTGGTGTATTACAATAATACAGAGTACAGTGCAACAAATGCTGTTTGTCAATGTCAAGGGAGGGGAACTTGCTGATGGCTACATTCATCAACTCTTCGGTCACCGCCCCTGGACCAGTTGTAACCAAGTCCTGGCTGTACCAATAAAACATTTCACCCTCCGACTGCACTGCAAAGGTATCAGTTTGTCGCTGTGCTTCCATACCCTGCATAGTCGGAACTACTGCTATACCAAATAGCTGCATAAGGTCTCTGCCCAAGAGGTTTACTGGGCATTTTACAGATACAACAATTTTACTTTTCTGGGTCAATCCTGAAACAGGATCAGTTATCACAATATTATGGGAGAGGGGCTCCCGATACAGCTGCCCATTAGCTGCTTTCACTAATATGTAATCAGGTGACTGAATTCTCTGGCAGTTTGGAGGGATGTACCAGGGTCCGTGATGCCCCTGAGACACACAAGAATCTGACTTCCCCCCCTTCTACCAGGAGTGTAACTCCTGGTTTTGTGTCTGCTAAATAGAGCTCTAAGGTCAATAAAGCCAAATCTAATATTTCATTTTCTTCACTATCCGTGACTTCCTGCACTTCCTCTATTTCTTCTGTCACATTCTCTACTCCCTCTATCACATACTCATTTGTCCTTTCTCTGCTATCCCCTTCTAGTGATTTCTGACTATCATATAGTCAGTCCTCACCCTCCTTATCTTCCGTGGTTGCCTTCTTGTTTTTCTTGCAATCCCTTGCCAAGTGTCCCTTCTTACCACATTTAAAACATTCACCCCTTTTCTTTCACCCTTCAAAGTCCTCTGATTGTTGATCAGATTGTTTGTTTTCTGGGCATTTCTCTTGCCCTTTTTCCCAGACTGTACTACATATACCTCTGCTCCATCTTCTACAGAAAATACTTGGGCTTTCTTTTTCTTTTTGCTGTTAAAATGCCTTTTGCCATGCTTAGCATACTCAAGCAATGACTGCAACCTGCTTGTACGATGATCTACCATGTGTTTTGTAATAAAGCTGCTTATAGGTGCAATACTGCCTTTCAAAAATTCATTCTTTAACTGCTGCTCATATGGGGAATCGTGTGTCTAATCTTCAGGAACCTGCATTCCACAATGGTTATTAAAACATTCTAATAGTCTGGCATAATATCGGTCAATAGCTTCACCTTCCTGTTGGATGCATTGATTAATGCAAGTCCAGTCTGCCCTAGGCTTCCATTTCTCAGAGATTCGGTCTGTAAGACCTTTCACTCTGTTGTCTAACTCTGCGCTGCTATGTGTTAGGGGCCTGAGCGCAACGTCACAGGGATTCCAGTCGCCACTAATCATGTGCCAATCTGGTCCCACAATTTGTCTGACTACTTTTTCTACCTCTTCTCCGTTTAAATTATAACTTAGCCTCATTCCTCGCAAATCTTCTAAGAACTTTCTAAAATTAACTTTTAGATGGGGAATTCTCTCAGTGGCTTTCCGGATGTCTTCTGGAGTCCAGGGTCTATACACTAGAATAGTTGGGTACTGACCTTCTTGCCCTGCCTGAGGATTAGGCACTTCTATAAGTGGGCATATTTCTTCTTCACTCATAAATTGTGAATTTCTACCCATTTGATATAACTCAATGTCCCCTTTTGAGTTTCCTGCCCGTGTTCGAGACCTGGTCCCGATGGAATCTCTAATAAACAGTTTCGCTTTTGTAGTGTCTCTACTTACAGTGGCAGCAGGATATCGCAGGGGTGGACTAACTTGTTCACTTGCCTCATATTCTGGTAAGGGAGGCGTAGGGGCTGACACTATTACTAAGTTATTGTCCTCCTTATCTAAAAACATTGCTTTTGAATTATTACTCTTTTGTTCCCTTCGGTTTCTTCCTCAATCCACCTGTGTGCCTGAAGAATTCCTAACTGACGTTGCTTTTTTACCCGACCTCTAGAATCGGCTTTAAGCTGTTTGACAAGTTTGACAAGTGAGGATTTCTCTAGTTTACCATCAAATTCATACTTATTAACCCATTTTGAGTAGTATTTAATATTATCAGCACGCTGTGACTGCATGTATTTCATGTCTTCAGTTAACGGAGGATTTTGGGACCTTTTTGTACAATTATTACCCATTTTGTTCTACCCTTTTAATCGTTACGTAACTCCTTATTTTTAGCGTGGTACCATGGATGTTTTTATAGTCTCTTCAGAATGACTGCCTAGCTAATACACACATTAATACATATTTTTCTAACACACACTAACATTAATATCATAGATTACAGATGTGCTAAATAATGCAACACTATAGCAACAATATGAACAACTTTACCAGGTCGATCTGTGCCTGATGTTTCATGGCCCATGCCTTGTGATGATGTATGTGTACGTTAAAATGGCACACAAACAACAACATGTTAGTATACTCTACAGTCATAACAGTAAGCAGAGACATACATTAAAATGACACACAAACAGCAACATGTTAGTATACTCTACAGTCATAACAGTAAGCAGAATCATACATTAAAATGGCACACAAACAGCAACATGTTAGTATACTCTACAGTCATAACAGTAAGCAGAGGCATACTTTAAAATGACACACAAACAATAACGTTAGTATACTCTGCACTCAAACAGGAGACAGATGTTGACAACTATGGATCACACTGACAGGATATGAGGGCAATTATGTGACATGTTGACGGGGCTATGCAATTGAAAAACACATCACAATTGCTGCTGGCAGTGCTATGTATGTATTGTGTAAGTAAGATAACATGTTATAACACTTATATTGTGTATCTACATCAGGCATGCTGTCACTGCCATGGTGTACTTCTGCTGCTGTATCTCAAATAAAGCATTATAGTAAGAATTGTGAATTAACATCTTTCTATGAAAATTGGTGCATGCTGCATTGATTGTGAATAGTGGACAAGGCTGTACATCCTGAAATACATGCCTCTATACCTCCCCAAGGTAACCAACAATCCTATCATGTGTTATGATTAGAGGTCAGAAGCGTCATTATCTCATCTGTGGGGAGACAGTAGTTGCCCCCACCAGTGGCATTCCTTACCCTCTCAAAGCAGCAGAATATATTAGTTGCATGTAGTATCATGTTTGTTACCGTTCCCATTCATTCTCCTCATCATCCTGCCTACTCCCCTTCTTATCTTCCTCTTACTGTCCTCTCCTTCCAATCTAATATCTCATTCCCCTATATTATTGTACCCTCTCTGTCCTCACACCCTTACAATTTGAGACACACCACCACCTTCCACACCCCCTCTAACTGCTCATTCTTACCAACTGGAACACACCTCCACGATCTATACTCACCTAGCACCTCCCTCATTACTTTGCCCCCTCACTCTTTAGGGCTAGCATTGTATTCCTATTTACCTAAACGTTTCCTCATCTCTATTCTCTCAACAAAAATCCCAGCCTCTCAATGGTCTCTACTTCCTAACTCACATATGTTTTGACATTGCAGTTGACCTCTTCTTAACTACTTTCCTTCTCTCAAACGTCCTCATCTCACTCTTTCTCAACAACCCTCAACATGTTTCTCATCCTTGTCTCCACTCCTCTTCATCTTCTTCTCTCAAAACTTGTCCTCTTATCACTCTAATTTATCTCTCTTAAACTTTACTGCTACCCTTATTCACCCACTTAGAGACTTAGAAACAACTCATACTTTCCTAATGACATCATCTCTATTTAACTCTGCTAACTCACAAGTACTCAAGAACAAATTAGTCCTCCACCACTCAAACCCCATGAAAACTAGGCCGAACTACCACATATACATCACAAAGATTCCAGCAGTTTTACAAATTACCAAACATTTATTCCTATCAGGAGATATTCACCCCCAACCCAGGCTGCCACTCTTGTCACTCTCATAACACCTTCTCCTCACCCACACTGTCCCCTCCCCTTAGTTTTTCCTCCAAATGCTTAAACGTATACCCATTGAATATTAACAGGATTCTAAACAAAATTAGTGAACTTCATTCATGGATTGTCCATTATTCTCCTCACTTAATAATTCTCACTGAAACCTGGCTTAAACCCCACATCACTGACAATAAAATTCTTCACCCTGGATACAATATCTACTTCCTGGATAGGGTCCATAAAAAGGAGGAAGTGTAGCTATAATTTATTCTTATCAACTTAACTTGTTCCCTCTGTCCACTTCACTGACCAACTTTCTCCCTGCTTAACTCTTAATATTACATTGTAAAATTAACAATCACAAAAAACTTACAATTGCTGCTTTATATATCCCTCCAGGAACAATATCCCCATTTTTGAGGAAGTCCTCTCTTGCACCACTCACAACATATCTTCTGAAACCAAAATTCTAGCAGACATCAACATCGATTGGCAAACCCTAAGCACTGACCCCCCTTACTCTAGTATAAATCTCCATGGTTTTACACAACTAATCTCATCCCCTACCTATATAAGCAAGCCACCTAGCTCTGTCCTTCCAATCCAAACCTCTAGCATAACCCCAAAACACTCCTTGATTCCATAAATGATCACTTTTCCACCTGCATTCAAAGATACAGCCTTCAACATATTAGCCCGCACAAATACAAAGAGTGCCATAGTCTCTCTGACATCAACCCTCATGATCTCAACAACAGATTGTCCTCCACAAACTGATCCTTCCTTCTCCACTTACACCTTCAGGATGTTGTACATAAATTTAACTACGTTTTTCTAGAGATTTTTAACTCCCTTGCTCTTGTCAGGAAAATCAGAGTAAAATCTCTCTTTCCATCTTGGCTTTCACAGTCCACTCACTTTCTAATGCACAAGAGAGACAATGCTTGGAAAACCTGGCTAAAAACTAAATCACCTACCCTCCAAACGTACAAAAAATTCTGAAACCTTACTAAAAGTATGTCAATAATGATAAGAAAACTTCTACCTAAAACCTCAAACTAGCCATCACAACAATCCTAAAAAATTATGAAACACCATTTATAACATTCTTCACTCTGGTAACCACAGTATACCTAACCCTTGCCCTAACAACTCTCACCTCAAACCACCACTGTTTTTAACTCTTATTTCATTGATTCCATCAGTAAATAAATGCAGAATATTCACAACTCCAAGCTTGTTATGTTCCACCCAGCCAAAAAAACACCTTCTCACTCAAACCTGTTTCCACTGCTTACATTAAATCTTTACTTAAACTAAAGTCTTGCTCTCCCTTCCTAAAGCTTGTTGCAAGCTCTATAGCCTACCCTATCTCGATTCTAATCAATCTATTCAAGATTCTACTGTTCCCACTATCTGGAAACAATTATACACTACCAGTCCACAAGGAAGGACGTTCCACTGACCTCTATAACGACAGGCCCATAGCCATTCTGTCCCCCCTCTTTTAATTACTTGAAAAATGTATGCACAAGCAGCACCTGCAATATCTTCTTCTGGAAAATCTGCTCACTCCTACCCAATATGGCTTTTGACTTAATCACAGCACAACTACTGCTTTCATTTTTTTTCATTCAAACTATATGTCAAGCCAGAGACCTTAATTAACTAGTTTTCTGTCTATTTTAGACCTCACCAAAGCCTTTGACACTGTATCTCACCCTAAGTTCCTTACCAAACTATCTTATTTTGGTCTGTCTAATTCTACTATTATATGGCTCTCAAGCTACCTTACCAACATTACCAACAGACAACAGTCCATCAAATGGCTCTCTACCTTCTCACCCTTCCTCTGTGTCAATAAGTACCTCAAGGCTCTATTCTTGGACCACTGTTATTTAACATCTTCACTAACTGTCTTCACACCCCCTGCTCTCACTCCTCTTTCATACAATGTGCTGAAGATTCCACTGTCATCTCCACTTCAGACAAACTCTCTCACCTCCATACTTTCATCCAAAGCTCTTTCAACTCTGTCAAAAGTTGGTTAACAGACAATCAACTCATACTCAACCCCTAAAAAACAAACTTCTATTATTCTTCCCAAAATCTCTTTCACATCATAAATCATCATTTGCTATCACATCACTTGACAACACTGTCATTAACGTTCAGCTGCATAGAAAGCACCTGGATACTATCATTGATGATAAAATTAAATTTGATTTACATGTCCAAATTTGCATAAAAAAGATTCACAAAAAACTGGGCTTGCTCTTCAGAAACAAAAGAAAAAACATCCTCATCAAAGACTGCAGACTCTCCCTTGCATATGGCTACCTTCTACCCTGACTACTTTATGCCTTTCTAATCTTAACTTACAATTCTCTCTGAAGTCTAAGCTTCAATTCACATTCAACAAAGTTGCTACATTCTCTGTAAACCAACCCTACAACTCACACCACTGCCTTTCTTTAAAAGCCCTAAGCTGGCTTGAACCCCCCCCCACCTCCTACTACCTCAACTGCTCATTATTCACTCCATCCTCAACTAAACTACCTCCTGCTCCACCATCTCATCCCTTGTCTCCTTAGAAATAGAAAACACAGTTACACTGACTCCTAAAGGTCTACTCCAAAAAGAGGAATAAGTCCAAAAGCAGAAAACACTGGAAGCAGACCACCACGATATGTAAAAAAGAATTTATTCAGCAAAGATGAGCGCTTTCGCGTACATAAAGCACGCTTCTTCAGATCCATTCTCCCTTGTCTCCTTATATACTCCTAATAGATCCCTCCACACTTCTGACCAGTACCTCTTGGAAATCTATAAGGCTAAAATAACAACTGGTCAAAATACATATAGCTATTCAGTTGCCTTAGCTTGGAACAAACTTGCTCTGATAATCAGAACTATTTCTAATACTTACAACTTCAAAAAATCTTTAAAAGAAACATTACTGAATTCATAGATCTGTTCCTGTTAACCGCCAACCAAACTTTCTTGCTGTGTAGGTCATCATTTCTCTTAGACTTAAATCCCTTCACCCATCCATTCCAACACCAACCCTAGTACTTTAAGCATATCACAATGTTTTATTCAAATGTCCTTTCTATTCTGCATATGCACTGCACTCATCTATGCCTCTTTGCTGTATTTCTTATTTCATTTTAGTTATGACTGAGCTTGCTATCCTGTTCAACTTTGCACTATATTCTGAGGTTTATACATGACCATAGTTACTGATTTTTATTTCTACCATCGCTTACTCTTCAGCCTGTTGATGTATTTACTATTGTATTGTATTTTGAGATTGATCTGTATCTTACAATTACCATTGTATTAGAGTTTGGCTAATATGTAAAGTTTTTTATGCAAACTGTTATTTTCAACCTAGATAAGTGTTTTTTATAGAGCTTTTCTCCCCGGTCCTCCTCTGAAAATGGCTCATGCGCAGTCGGACATAGCCGGTTATCAAATGTCAAAATAAATAAATAAACAAATGTCAGAGCTACATCACCATCAGGCTTCCCTGGATCTATTGTGTCCATCCACAGCATTTATCATGGGAGTGAGATTAATTCACACATGAATTCTCCACACAGTATTGCCTGTCTGCCAAAGCAGTTTGCAACCTTGCTGGTGCAGAGCCACTGTTGTTATTTCATTTTATCACTGTGTAAAATTGTCTCACTTATTGCAATTTGACATCTGGAATACATGGTGGTACGGACATCTTAGGATTAATATAGTGGCTCACATACTGACATGGCAAAGTTAAAAGCATATGCCAAATTAATGGCTTGCCTATCATTATACAAAAGAAATCTGTGTTATGTATACCACTGTCATGTACAGATAAATGGAATGAGCATTAATACATGTCTGAATAGTTTATCCATGTGCCCTAACATCAACAGCATACATGTGCACATCAATTACTCATGTTTGGATAGATCATATAGGCAGAGGTGGGATTTGAACCTGTGTCAATGGGTGTTAAGACCAGTAAGGGCCAAAACATGCAACCGATGTGCCACAACAAAAGTATAGTATCAATGGTGGCTTCACAGCTGAATGCACATCTGAACCAACCTACCAATTCTACCTGAAGAATGTAGGATGCATCTGAAATATTATTGCAGTCAGTGACAGACAGAGGCTAAAGTGTGAACATCATGAAATGGTACACAACAAAAGTCATGACACTTATAAAGAAACAGGGGAATACAACACTGGCTTATGAAATTTGCTTGTTTTGCAGTCATGACTATATATAACCACAACAAACAATGTACATGCTCAGCAATCTTAATGTTACCTATATCCCATTAAATTAAATCACATCTCTACTGTGTGTAAAGTGTCAGAGAGTATCAGTAAATCATTCAATGTACATACAACTTGTGGATAACACTGTAAGATGTTGTCTTCAGAAACAAACATCAGACATTACAGGTTATTCTGCAATAACTGAAAACATATGTTGATTTCATCCATATCTATAGTTCACCAGACTAGTTTGTTTTTATCCATGCAACAGCATATGGGGAAAACCTCTTTGTCACTGATGGACATGTATGCATTTGCTGATATTTTGTTGAAGTTTACCTCCCTATTCATGTACTAGACAGATTGTAATCCAAATGTCAAACAGCATATGCACGAAAACATGTTTCATTTGTTTTACACAGCATAATGTTAACACATGTATGCAATTAAGTACCATTTCTTCTAAACATTATTAATGAGATTCATTAGCATTCAGTGTTTTGGAATCCCATGAGTGAACATCTGCAGAAGTTCTTGAACCTCTCCACATTAACCGATAGGTCAGTGTAAGAGTACATTGCTCAGTGCAGCTGCCCAATAGGTATCAATAAACAAGAATATCTGTAGCACATGCTTGATGCCTTCCAATAGTGTGCCACCATCCTCTATGTGTTAACTTTAAAATATAATACTGATACATATTCATATCATACCATACCATTGCTACCTGTCAACTGAGTGGGACCTCAGTTAACATTTTTTGGAAAGTGTTTTGTAGAAGACCTTGAAGCCATACAGAGATATTGACCAAGAAGTGAAGAACTTCTCTAAAGCTAACTTCACACTACTCAAGACTGGTGTGGTATCCTTCAAGGCCCCCGAGCCAGTGGAAACCACAACCCAAGCTGCGGAAGCCCTTACAAATGCCTTCTACGAACACCTCCAGGACTGCATGGATCAGGCAATCCCTAATAAAACCAAAACTCTTTCCACCAAGGGCAAACGTCCAGTCTGGTGGACCCCAGCCATAAACAAACTTTACAATAAGAGGAGAAAGCCTGTTACATGATAGAGCAAAATCCATAAAAGAAGACACCTTGATCATTATTAGTAAAAAATACGAGCACTCATAAAATCATCCAAGGCCAACTTTGAGAGAAAAATTGCCATAGATTCAAAAGACAATCATAAGGCCTTCTTCAGCTATGTTAGAAACCTGGGTGGAATCTCCCAGATATGCTCAGAATTAGTCCAAAATGATACAAAAATCACTGAACCCACAGACATTGGCAACATACTGGCGGACAGGTTCAGTGCAAACTTCACCCGCTCCCCAAAGGAGAGATAACTATCCCAGCGGAGTGTAGCCTCCCAGACATCTCAAATGCGCAGGTAAAACCTGCTCTCTCTAAAGCTAAAAACACAGCATCAATGGGACCGGATGGTGTCCCCGGCTGTGTGCTACACGAACTCAATGAGGAACTAAACCCGCACATAAGGCAGCTGTTTAATCTTAGCCTTACCACATGATACGTGCCCAAGGAGTGGCGTACGGCAACTGTGGTCCCACTCCACAAAGGCGGTGCCTCTACGGACCCTGGTAATTACCGCCCCATAAGCTTAACAAGCCTGGTCTGCAAAGCTATGGACAGGATCATAATGGAACTCATAAACAAAGACATAGGGGACTTGCAGACATTGGACCCAACCCAGTTTGGCTTTGTCAAGGGCAGATCATGCCTTTTGAACTTGGTCGACTTCTTCGAAACAGTCACCAAGGCCATTGATGAGGGAAAGGCAGTCCATACAGCCTACCTTGACCTTGCAAAAGCTTTCGACGCAATACCCCACTCAGGTATTATAGAGAAACTTACCAGCTTAAATGTAAACCCATATGTCACAAGATGGGTTGCAAACTGGCTAAAGGACAGAACCCACAGGGTCAGAGTTGCTGGCACCATGTCAGACGGCAAGCCGGTCACAAGTGGTGTCCCACAGGGCTCAGTCCTTGGCCCCTGTTGTTCGGCATCTACTTCTCAGAAGTACAGGCAAACATAGGAGGACTATGGCTGACAAAGTTTGCAGATGACTGCAAACTGGGCCATAGTGGAAAGTACATCGGACACAGATATCCTTCAGAGGGTCTCACGGAAACTGATAGCTGGTGCCAGAGCCATGGCCTGAAGTTAAATGCCAAAAAATGTATAGTCATACCCTTCGGGAAAAACAAGGTAACCCCAAGCTACCATATAGGTGGCAATCCACTAAGCACAGAAGAGGTTATCAGGGACCTGGGGACCCAGGTTGACAGTGGCCTTTCTTTTGACACTCACATTGCTAAAGTGGTTAGAAAGACCTTCTACATTGCCCACCTGATCATAAAAGGATTCACATCCAGATCAAGTGAGGTCATTGTTCCCCTGTACTCTTCACTTATCAGACCAACGATCGAGTACAATGCCCCATTCGGGATGTATCTCACCCGACACCTGCAGCAATTGGAGAGACCCCAATAGTTCCTCACCAAAAGGATAAAAGGATTCCAAAATCTGTCATATGCTGCCAGACTGAAGAAACTCCAGCTCTATTCAGTCGCATACCGTCTGCTCAGAGGTGACCTGTGCCTGACATACAAGGCCATGACCAACCCGGAATTAATGGACATGCTCCACCTCAAAAAATCCAAATCTACCAGATCCACTAGAGCAAGCGACTTAAACCTTAGCACGGATATAAATAAGACATGCTGGAGGGATAGATTTGTCACTCAGAGACTCCCTATGCTGTGGAATAAAATCCCGGTCCATGTGAGGCAGAGCACCTCGCTGGCTCTGTTCAAGAGAAATCTTGACCGGTGGATGGGAGATCGTAGGTTTACCCCGGGAATCATCTCTGTGTCACTGCTGGACAGAGGCAAAACAAACTAATGGGTACAATATTTTTTAACATAAGGGGTGGCGTAAGCCACAAAACTTTGGGCTAGGCTTATAAATGCCTTAGGGCAGATAGCCTAGTATAAACCTATGAACCTATAAGAAGAGACTTTGTCAAGTCCAGACACTGAACTTGATAGATGTGGAGATGTCACAGATGCTCACTGTCTATGCTGAACATGAACAAAGGATGCAAACATGCCTCAGGAACTTTACAATGATCAACATCTGGAGTCAGATTGCGAGGGATCACTGAGGACAAACTGGAATCTACCGGACTGGTGTGTAGATCTGTCACCACTATGATGACCTACAAAAAAAGGACA
>NC_056726.1:1589394787-1589469787 GCF_019279795.1 Protopterus annectens
GTTACTTTGCCATTTTCGTCACTGTAGTGCGATCTCAGAGTTGGTATATTTAAGTAGGGGGGTATGGGGAGGTGAAGCCCCCCCACACACACTTTATGTAATGTTTTAAAGTTTTTATTTTATTTATTTTTTTTGTGGAACAGCGATTTTTTTCCCTGGGAAAAAAAATCGCTGTTCTAAGTGTTCAGGATTGTAAGCTTTTGATTACAAGTGGGTCGATAAATCAGTGTTCGCTTTTTTAAGCATTCGCTGATTTAATATAGACCCTATCAAAAACATTCACAAAACTTGATTTACATAACAATTTGAAGGAACATGAAATGAATCACAAAGAGCAGAGCTTAATTTAGCAGAAGCATATAGACGTCAAGCAGAAATGGAAATCAAACCAGAAGTAGATAAAAGCCAGGCAGCAAATGAATGTGCTAAAAAACAAAAGAAAGAATATATGGTGAAGGACCAGATGAGCAGGCAAGAAATATGTAAAAAACATAAATATAGTTGCAAGTATAGAACACTTCTGGAAGATCCTCATGTTGATCAAGAACAAATGCAGGAATGGTTAAGGATAGGTGAATTCACATCAAGAAATGAAAGGTTAATACTGGCAGCCCAAGATAGTGGGCTACGTACACGCTGGTTTACAAAGTCCATTGAGCATGTGGGAGAAACAGACATCTGTAAGTTTTGTAAAACTGAATTGGAAACATCACACACCTTGTTGCTGTTTGCGACACACTAATGGCAGAGGGACTGTATACTGAAAGGCATAATAATGTAGTGAGACTGTTACACTGGAGATTGTGCAAACATTATGGCATCAAAGTGGCTGAAAAACACTGGAAACATGAGCCACAAAGAATCATAGAAAATTATGAAGTTTATATCACATGGGATCATCCAATACCAATAGTTCAAAAGATAGATGCTAGAAAACTGGATATAGTGGTCCAAGAAAAGAAGACAAAAGTAGCATTCATCATTGAAATCCCCACACATAGTGACTACAGTGTCTTGTGTACAGAGAGACACAAAGTCATAAAATACCTTGATCTGCAGGCAGAAATAAGAGCTATGTGGAAGAAAGATACCCAGAGAGGTCCAATAGTTGTAGGAGCAACTGGTCTCATAAAAAATAATTTGCAATCGTATTTAGATATGTTGCCAATTCATGTAACACAGTACGAATTGCAGAAGGAGTCATTACTAGGCACATTTCGGGTGCTGCGAAGAGCACTTTTGGCTAACATCAAAGAGTGAAACAGTACTAATTTCATGAACTTTAATCATACTTTGACTTAGGAATGCGGTCCATTCCCGTCATGGTATTAGAAACCCAAAAGACTTGGAGAAAATAAAAACAGCATAGCTGCTACTCCATTACATTAATCCATTCAGCCGTCTCACATCTCCTTGCCACATCATTACTATCATGTATGTATCACAGTATCAGGACTTTAGGTAATGCCATGGGAGTGGACAAGTAGGCTAGTATCAGCAGTAATGATTTCATTTTTCACACAGCTTGCACAATTAATATTGACAACATTTAAATGACATATCTGTCTGTCACTTTTAGTCAATACTGACCTTGCTTCAATTTCCTACCTCAACACATTCATACACCAAAATATGTGTCAATATTCATTATGACCTCCCTCAGTGAAATGATCTTTGAACAGGTTTTGAACCTTGAATCATCTGTACTGTTTCTGTAAGCTTAATTCATTTACAAATTATGCCACAGAGATGAGTGTGTGACAACTTCAATTTCTTTAATCATTACTGTCCAGAGTGCTGAGGAAAGTGCATGAATGACCATCTTAATTGTGACCATCTTAAAAGTGACCTCTCTATTTCTTAGGTGCCTTATCTTCAGCTACTTCTAACTTTTTGCTACCACATCATTTCAGGAAGGGTCAATTGTATAACTGCTGCTCAATGTGTCTTAAACCTGAATGTAATGTTATGTATGTTTAACTTTGAAATAAATGTTATGTTTTGTAAAGTGTTTTATAATAAGTTAGTACTCTATTAATAATAGTAATACAACAACAGGATACTGGAACAACACACAGCTCGATATCCAAATAGGCATCCACCACAAATGAAGAAGTCTAAAAAGTTTTTATTCATGAATGAACAGGCAAGCACTTTCACCCATATAGGGCTTCATCAGACCATAAGAAAACCACTATAAATCACCTCAATTTATACTAAAAACAGCAGAAAAATCAAAAGCAATTAGTTCTTAAAGATACATAATAAAAACTATACAAATTTCATAATGCATGACATATGTAAAGAAACTTATAAAAGACATACCCATAAAAAAAAACAGTCTCTGTATAAACATATATGTATCTAAAAGAATTAAATATGAATAAGCCACGGTGGTGCAGCGGTAGCGTTGTTGCCTCACAGCAAGATGTTCTCCCGTTCGATTCTCAGCTGGAGCACCTTCTGTGTGGAGTCTGCATGCCCTCCCTGCGGTCGAGTGGTGTTCGAAAAATATGCATAGGGTGTGCCTTCGTTGAAGGTTGGACATCGAGCTGGCACCTCAGCACTGTAAAAATTTGCTGCCAATCATTAGCAGACCAGAGTTCTGCTGTGGTGACCCCTAACCGGGAAAAGAAGAAGATATAAAAGAATTAAGTATATAAAAATATATTGAAAACTTATATAATATGTATATAAAAATATATATGTATAATATATATATATATATATATATATATATATATATATATATATAAAAAATACTACACTGATATTATAACACAACACTTTCAGGTCCTGAGTCCCCTGGATTTTAAAATGGGTTTAAGGGAGACTTTATCATTCAATCCGGGATACTGGTCCACCCTAAGTTTTACAGTCCATCTAATTTCATGTGTTTCAGTTACGTTCCTAATGTCTCTCCCTCTTAAGTTTGGATAAATCACCTCCATAACCATAAACTTGAACCAATGGTTCTCATCATTATCCAATACATGTTTTGAGAGGGCATTTATCTTGGACCTAATCTTCACTTGATACAAGTGTTCGCGTATCCTATCTCTTATTCGTCTATCTGTCTTACCCATATTCAGGAATGCTAATGATTTAACATTTCATGTCCATACTCATAGTGCTCACAGAGCTGAGCTGCACTCATAGTGCTCACAGAGCTGAGCTGCACTCATAGTGCTGACAGAGCTGAGCTGCACTATATCAATGTAATAATTTAGCTAATGCAATTATATCATACTGGGGAGAATATTTGGATCCAGAAAGCACAATACTGTTAAATACACTGAACATTTTCACCGACTCTTCCACTCTTTAAGAAACAACTATTAAGACATCTTAATAATTTCTGGCTTTGCTCTTGTACCAACCCAGACTAACCTGTTTGCACCTTACTCTATCATAAACCTTCCTTAACCACTTGGATCCCCCCATCTACCTCAACTCTTCAATTGACAAATTATCCCTTCTCTTTGTAAATATTACCTTATTCACTTTAATATTTCCTACCTTCCTTTCTTGTATTGCTAGTAGTTAACCTCTAACTTAATCACTTTCTGATTTAGTTTTTTTTAGTTAGCTAAGACCTATAATATATGCGATTACATTTTATTTTTCCCATTGCATAACACATTTGTACTATGTATTTTTTGTATTTGTAAAATTGTTTTTACCTCTGGAGCTTTTCTCCCCAGGCCTCCACTGAAAATGGACATAAATCCAGCTGGACTAGCCCGGTCAACAAATGTAAAATAAAAAATTAAATAAATAAATAAATTTTGAGAATTATATACTTTCTACACTGCTTTCTTGTCAACATATGTTGCTACTTCTTATTTAATGTAGAGGCCGCGGTGGTGCAGCTGTTAGCATTGTCACCTCACAGCAAAAGGTTCTCCCATTCGATTCTCGGCTGGAGCGCCTTCTGTGTGGAATCTGCATGTCTTCCCCATGGGTGAGTAACATTTGAAAGACATGCAGGTAGGTGCATGCGAGGGTTGGGAGGGTGGCCTAATGGTTAAAGTGTTTGCCTTACAAACACAAGGTGTAGGGTTTGAGTCTCACAAGGGATAATTGGCTAGGCTTAAAATGGCTCGGAAGGGCAGTTAACTTAGTACTAATCTATGAACCTATGAACCTATGAATGGGTGTGCCTTCTTTAAAGGCTGGGCATCGGGCTGGCAACTGTAAAAATCCACTGCCAGTCATTAGCAGACCAGAGTTCCGCTGTGGCGACCCCTACCCGGGAAAAGCCAAAAGACCATTATAGTGTAACATTAAGGCTGAATTGCAATCCAGAATACAAACCATTTATTTAACTTTCTTCTTTTTCTATAGCCTTTACTGTTGGCATAGTCCATGTATATCCATTATGTCTGCATTACAAAAATTTTACTGTACAATGCTTCCTTTTTTTTTTAAAAAACAAGTTTATTGTTTTTAACATACAAAGTAAATATCATAACAATTTTATACAAGCAATTAAAATAGAAATAGTTATAACATTCAATAAAATAACCAAAGTATTTACAAAGACATCCACTACAAATCAAATCAATTGATTAAACTATAATGTCATGCTATTGAAACTACGATTTTTTTAACAGGTTTTGTAAAGTATCCTATATAATATAATAAGATGTTTTTCTAGTAGTTCTTGATTTTATTGTCATCAATTCCATATGACACACTTCAGTCATAACATTTTTAAATTCTTTAAATGAAGGAGGGGTATCTGAAATCCTATTTCTGGTTATTATTTTTCTAGCCACTGCTAGAATAGACCATAATAAGGGAAGTTTAACTTTTTTAACACTTTTAGGAACAGGTGTGTTAAATAATATAAGTGATTTAGAAACAATGAAATTATCTGTGAAAAGGGCCTGCAAAAAATCATTGATTAACTTCCAATATTTCTTCAATGTTATACAGTCATAAAACATATGTGCCCAATCAGCATTTATTTCTACATTACATCTTTTACATAAGTTGTCTTTATTATTTATTTTATTCATCATTAAAGGTGTATAGAAGGATCTATGTAAAAATTTCCAAGTAAAAAGTCTCCAATTAATGGAAGAAGTAGTTTTATAAGCAGATTCCAATATATATTGTTTATCTTGTTGTTTTGGTGATTCACCATTAATGGAAATGAAATAATTCCAATAGGTATCTGAACTGTAATGTGTCTCTTCTCTGATAATTTTATGTATATATGAGAGCTTACCTTTATCAGAAACTCTATGTTGTAAATTTAATATCAAGTAATCAATCAGTACTGGAACAGATTCTTTAACTGTTAAAGACATTAAATCAATTTTATTAATAAGATGTTGTCTAAAAGTCTGAATTTCTAACCAACATGTTTCTCTCAAATCAAATTCTTGCTTTAAGAAGTCTAAATGTTTTACTTTATTATCAGACAGCAACTGATACCAATACTTTAGATCATTCTCTGTGACTAAAAGAGTTCTTTCAGAAGTGGTTGACAAAAGCATACCTTGTGTATACATTATAGGGAATAGAATAAAATTCCATTCCTTATACTTAGGATGCATGAATATAAAATTACGATAACTGATAATAATGTTTAATGGGTAACTAACTATATATTTTGGTGTAATGGATGAAGTACAAAATTCTTTTAGTAACCATAACATGGGGTTATTTACAATAATATTTTTATGTATTAAAGAGATTTTCATGAAGTGGATACTGATTAGTTCCCAGTAATCTTTCCATCTTGCAACATATGACTGATCTATTAACAAAGTAATAACTTTTATAATAGAAGAGATAGTATATAAATTAAAGTCTGGAAATGAAATGCCCCATTGAGACCAGCTATTAGTATGTTTCTTTAATGCAATCCTAGGTCTATTAGGTGCCCATAAGAAATTTAACATTAGTGAATTCAATTTCTTAATAATTATTTTTGTAGGTGGGAGTATTATTGATTGTATTAAGTATAATATCTTAGGGAATACTATCATTTTAATAATTGTGAGTCTCTCTTCCATGGTAAAAACATATTGTTCCAGCTATTGAAAAGATTTTGTATATTAAGAAGACAGGTAGTATAATTATTATGTATAACAGATTTGATATCTTTAGTTAATATTATATCTAAGTAAGTTATCTGACCTGAGTTGGGTATATATTTGTTAAAATCATTAATGAGGACATTTTTTTGTATGTATATTGGTAATATTTTAGTTTTTTCTTCATTGAATATTAAACCAGAGATATTTTTAAAATCCATCATTTTATCAAATAAGGACTGCATAGAAGAGTTAGATCCTGCTGATGTAATTAGAACATCATCTGCAAAAAGTTGAATTTTAGATATTGTATTTTCATCTATATCAAATCCTTCTATATCGGTACTGTTTCTGATCAAATTAGCCCAAGGCTCCATTATTAAAGTAAATAATAGTGGAGAGAGTGGACACCCTTGTTTTGTACCTTTTAAAATGGGCATTTTTTGTGAGACATATGTTCCTATCTTAATGTAAGCCAATGCTCCTTTATAAAGATGTTCAATTAGATTTACAAATGCATCTGAGAAGTTTATGCACTTCAGTAAGATAAACAAGTAGTCCCAACTTACTGAATCAAATGCTGAACTTATATCGAGACTAATAAGTGTTAAATCTTTCTTTTTCCTATTTGCAAAATCAATTAACGTTAAAGCTCTCCTTATATTATCAAAAGTATTTCTATTTACAATAAAGCCTGTCTGGTCTATATATATTATGCCTGGGATGATTGTCTTTAATCTATCAGCAAAAATACTCATAAACATTTTATAGTCAACGTTAAGTAATGAAATAGGTCTATATGAAGTGCATCTGGTTGGGTCTTTATTGGGCTTTAAAATTGGTGAAATAAATGTGTATTGCCAAGATGGGGGAGTTGTTAACTCATTCTGGGCCAAAATAAAAACCTTATGTATTAATGAGTAAGTACTTTTGGGAAGAATTTTATAGATCTCTGGTATAATACCATCATTACCTGGTGCTTTGTTTGATTTAAGCTTGTTTATTTGTGTAATAACCTCTGTATATGACATTTTTTTATATTTTATCTCTAGGCTCCATGTTAATGTTATTATGATTAATTTTGTGAAAGTGATTTCTAAATTCATCTAATATTTCTGGTAAACTAGAAACATTCTTCTTTTTCCCTGGAGAGAAAATTTCTTTGATATGATTTTGTTTATTCAACCTTTTTGTTTTATTTTTAAGTCTATGTAAGTATTTGGGACTTATTGAGTAAGACAAAAACGTATATTTCTCTAATGTTATTTTAACTTTATGAGTTAAAATTTCTTTGTATTTCTCATTTAATTTATTTATTTCTTCAATTACTTTTTTGTCCATAATATTTTCTTTATTATTATGTTTATATGAGTCTAATTTGCTTTGAATATCTAGTAATTCCTTGTCCCAAGATTTCCTTTTATTATTATACCATCTGATACTTTGTCCATATAAATATGATTTTAAAGCATCCCAAACATAAACAATGGAGACTTCAGGTGTATTGTTTAAGTCTAAAAATGTTGCACTTCTGAAAGTATATAATCTTTATAGTCTTTTAGTTGAGTTAAGTATGCGGTATCCTTTTGATCTGAACATTGTAAGTATTTTTATCATAAACTCAAAGACAATTGAATTATGATCTGATATAGGACACAAAATGATTTTAGAATTAATTAAGTCTGTTACCATCTGGTTAGAAATAAAGACTCTATCTATTTTTGAATAAGTTTTATATCTGTTAGAAAAAAAGTGTATGGTAATGATTTTGAATCTATCTGATTATTAATATCATTCAAATGATATAAATTAACAAAATCCTTTAAATGTTTTGCATTAGATGTAATTTTCCTTTTTCCTATAGTAGAAGTATCTTTTTCATGTAGGCTACAATTAAAGTCACCTGCTAAAATAATATCTCCTATAGAAAATGATATGATCTTATTGAGATGGTGTTTCACTGTATTAATGCCAATTCCTGGTATCCAATATACATTGATTAATGTATATGTCTTTCCATTAATCTGTAGTGTAACCATACAAAACATTCCTTTATCATCTTTATAAGACTTAATAGTTTTAGGTATGGGCATACTTTTATTCCATAAAATAGCCACTCCTCTTTTTTTCTGAGTGTGTTCTGAACTAACCAAGACTGTATATTTATTAGTGGCTAATTTATCAATATCCTTTTTCAGGAGATGTGTTTCTTGAAGGAATACTAAATTGGCCCTATGCAAATTAATGTATCTCATTAAACTTGCCCTTTTACATGGGTTATTCAATCCATTAATGTTTAAAGAAATTCCTTTTAGAGAAATCATTTGGCTTTTATAAACATATAAAACATATAATCAGAATAACAATTAACAAAATAAGTGATATTATACCTCCTCCTTTAGGTGTACCATTAATTATAGCTGAATTTATTGAAAATCTTATGGGATTTTGTATCAGCTTCACTTTTATTTGTAGTGACAATGAGTTTATAAAATGTGCTGTGGATGTCAGAACTATATACAAACAACAATAAACAGGTGAAAATAATATTAGGATTAAACATTGCACCCAGCCTGGAGTTAAGAACTCCAACTTTGAGTAGCACATACCACTCAAGTTATCCCCCTATCCTAAGCAACAGTACCTCAGCTGCCACCATATCAATTCAATACTAACTATTATTAACTAAAGTTAACCTCATTTAATTAGATTATCTAGCAAGACAAAACTAAACAATTTATAAATCAGCTTCATATAAACAAATAAGAACATTTAGAAACAGCTCATATTACTATGTACATCTATTTTGTATAATACACTCATAATCAAAATAGCATTCTAATAAACTTGATAATGGGAACTGAGAAGAGAGAGAGAGAGAGAGAGAGAAAGAGAAAAAAGGGGCATATCTATATATTAATTTATTAAAAGTTTGTAAAAATAAGTTCTTATGTTCATTTGGATTCAATAACTTAGGCTATTATGGTTCAGACATTACATATATTAGAGTATTCCTACTTTATGCCATAGAAATGCAGTTAACAGTTTTAAAAACTTTAAATTACTTGCACCAAAGCTTTCTTCTCATACTTATTATTGCCAGTTAAATAAAATATTTATACTCATACATATGTTTACAAATCATACTGCACAGCAATGTAAATTCCTAGTTATACATAAATCATTGTGAAGAAAGCCATCTGTATTTTATATATCTGAACTTCTGCTTTAAAATATGTCACATGACAGTTTCTTCTAAGATATAATCATAATGGTACTTGTGCTTGTCAATTAGATAAGTCAAATGATTTATAACATTATATATGTTTAAATCATAAGTATTTATATACATTAATATGTTGCAGTCATGTAAGCTTTCAAAAACATGTGTATATATATTTTACCTTCTATGCCTTCTAAAATATCTCACTTGCTTACTATGGCATACTGAATCATTTAAAATCATTATAACTTTCATATTTTATAAATTACATCTTAAATAAGTAAGTTGTTATAAAGAATAACTCACATTTAGATGTCATAAAGTTTGTTTTTCATCACAAAGTCACATTTACAGCAGTTCTACTTCCTGGAACAGTGTTCTTCTTGAATCTGCGATGTGTCAGTGTGAAATCAGGGGTCAAAGTTCAAAATGACTGCATTCAGCTTCTCTGCGTGTATTCTGAGTGTTGAAGCTTTTAAAACAACTCAAGGACACTGTTCACGAGGTAACCCACATCCCAAATTGTCTCCCTTAACATTCTGGTGGGAAGTTTAGAAAATGCAAGTGACTGACATTCATTTAGTAATACAAATGAAACTAAACAGTGCAAAACCTTCGCAAAGTATTTTACAAGTCATTACAGTCTCTATGACAGTGAAACCAAGCCTACAGTTATTTAACATATTATACAATGTATTTTTATATGTCCCATTTCATTTTCTCATACAAATCTTATTATATACATATGTCAGTATTATCAGTAGCATATAACTGTACTTATAAGAGAGAAAGAGAGAGAGAGAGAAAAAAAGGAAGCTACAAAGAGTATCTACAAAGAAATATTACTTGCTGTTTGTATTAATAAAGTTAAACATGAAACATATTACTTACAGCTATTTTAGTTCTAATTATTTGCAATTATATCATGACATATTATTTGTAATCATGTATAAGCAATAAAGTCATGGTATAATATTTAGCAACAGTGTTTAAACAGCATATATAGTTTTAAAGAACTAATAAGTTATTATTTCACTTTTCCATATTTTTCATCATACTTCTCTCCTTGCCCTCCCCCACCCCTCACTAAATGCATAGTTTAAAAAGAATGCCATTATTTAAAACAAGAAGAGAAAGAAAATGTATCAAATTACTAACCTTAGGTCTCTTTATCACAAAGAGAAACAAGTTGATTGATAGCATGTTATTTGTTCCTCAGAGAGTTTGACTATTTATGAAACAAAAACAGTTCGTTGCACACAGAAAAATAACTTTGAATAAATCTTTAAAAGATTTGTGGCTTTCTGGAAATGCAGTAACTGTATTTGAAGAGATTAAGAGAGAAGGAGAAAAAAAAAATATAGAACATGTCATTTGTTTTTTAGTCTTTTTTGCTTCTCTGAAGTCTTCCAGGAAGTTCCTGTTGCCATCCTCTTTAACGAAGGACTTGCCCATTCCATATCTTCTATTTTATCTAATATCTTATTTTTTTTAATATACAACAAAGCAGAGTCCAAGTCTTCAAAAATTCTAGGGCCATCAGGTAAAAAGATTTTTTAGTTTGGCAGGAAATAAAAGGTAAGTTTTGAACTGTGCTTTCTTAAGCTCTCTTATTAATGGCAAAAAAACTTTTCTTTTAGTTATTACCAAGGAAGAATAGTCATTGTCAAAACGCACAGTTGCCTCATTAATTTTAATAGGTGCTTTAGCCCATGCAGATTTTAATACCATCTCCTTATCATAAGATGATAAAAATCTTACTATAACTGATCTAGGATACTTTTTGTTAGAGTTAAAATTAGATAAGGACCTATGGGCTCTTTCAATACCAAAAGAAAATGCTTCTGACAAGTCTAGAGTTTTGGGAAGCCAAGTATTTAAAAATGAAGTAATGTTGTTACCTTCTATATTTTCTGGCAGTCCAAAAATCCTAATATTATTGCATCTAGATCTGTTTTCCAGGTCATCAAGTTTGGATTGTAGATGTGTGTTCTGCTTCAGCAAAAACTCAATGTTAATTTCTTCTTCCTGGATTCTGTTCTCCATATCATTAACAGTCTCTTCTATGCCTGTAATCTGAGCCTTCTGTTGTTGCAAGTCTTGATGTAACAAATCCATTTGTTTTGTATTTTTTTCTATGAAGTTATCAATTTTAGTATCCAGTTTGTCCATTTTGGTTGTTAGTTGCTGAATAGTAGATATCAGAGACTGAAGCTCTTTCTTGATGCTGGAATCCTGAGTGTTTGCCTTAATGGAACTCATATTGAACAGAGGTGATGAAAGAGAAATTTCCAAAATGATTTCTGACAGGAAAATTATTGAAATTTTCTTTCTTTTTTAGATATTATTCAAGAAACTGATATTCCAAACGTATTTAGAAAGAAAATTATTTCATTAGTTGATTTTTAAAGTAATTATTTCCTGTCAGTGCAGTTAAGTTGGTGGAGCTGAAGAAATCTGCTGCTATCCTGTGTTCATCCTTGGCCACGCCCCTGCACAATGCTTCCTGACATATTTGGTAGATTTTATTTTATTGGAATTTAAACAGTTATTGCAGATGAGGGTAGTATAACTTCTTAGCAAGAGCAGGTATTTTTACATCTGCTAATATAAAGAAATGTGTTAAGTTTATGATACCTGCTGCCCTCCACAGTGATGGAGATGGCAGTACAGTAGTTTTCTGCATTTGTGTTTGTACATTGTGAATTATTATTCTTAATGTTGTGATTTTTTACACAGTTTCAATGACCTATTCTCTGCATTATAAAATTGTTATTTATTATTGTTGTTATTTCAGTAAAATGTTTTTATGTGGTGAGGGCTGTCCTAACTTGTGTGTATTCATTGTAATCATTACCTCTAAAATCATTTTGTTCATGATGGATGCATACAGTCATACATGACTGAGTTCACAGCTATCTTGTCTGTGTATTATTTATTTAATTTATTGTCTGTTTTTTGTGTCATTTCATACAGGGATATGGCACCCATGAAGAAATCTGTACCCCACAAGCCACCATTCACTGATGCAGGAAATAAGGTCATTATCCAGGCCTTACATTAAATTGGAGGTTTTATCTTATGGAGATGTAGAGGTGACCAATTTGTCAGAGAGAAGATATGGCAGTAGGTGGTCAATGACATTAATCCTGCTGGAGCGTATTGGAGAAATTATTCCCAGATACAATGCACAGCAAGTGATATAATCATTTCTATACACTGTAGGGCAGCTGGAGTTGCCAGGGAGTAGGTGTCTCGGGGAGGTGCTCCAGATATTGAACCACCACAAACTGAAAGAGAGGCATTCCTTTCCACAATCAGAGATCCAGTTGGCTTGGCAGAGGGTTCATACAGAATCCTTGATGTTGGTGCAGATGTGGATGATGTACTCAGACTGTCTCAAACAGAACTTCATGTATGCAAACTACAAGTGTCATTGTCATATTGTAATATGCACATATCGTATATATGTGATATATGTAGAGCCAGTGAGAAGTGTTACACATCATAGTAATAGAGAGATAGAGGATGGTGTGGGCTGGAAAAATTCATCAGGTCAGTAAACTTTTGTATAGGAATATTCTTAATCTGCACATACAAAGGGGATTGTCCTCTGTTTCTTGTTTCATTTGCATTTGTGATACTTACCAGCCTTCTTTTCTTTCCCTTCCCTTCCTTACATACAAGTACATTCAGATTGCAGGCTGCAAGACCATATGCACATGGCAAGCACAAATCTGATTATTGTTATTACTGTATATGAGGTAGATTCAAGTCTAACTGTGAGCAAAATCTATGTTGCTTTAGCATCTATTATAGTGTGACTTTCCTTTCCTATAAAAAAGGTTTGATCAGTTTTGTTCTTTTTCTCGCTATTTGTTGTGCTTATGACTTGATATCATAGCTGATCCAGACAGTGGCACTGTGGTACTCCTACCACTTGATGTCAGAGTATCAGTAGCCTCTGATGATGATGGTGGCAATGAAGAGGAACAGTCTAGGGGTGCAGAATGTTGGTCTGACACTGCTTCTGTGGATCCCACATCTGCTGCCCAAATTTTGGACACAGTCAATATGGCTACTCATACTCTTGATGTGAAGACCTCTGATAAAACAGGTTGAGAGTGAGATAGTTGATGAGGGTAGTTTGGTTACTCCTGGTACAGAACTGGTTGCTCCTCCCCAGTAGCTATCATTAAGGTGAGCTGCCACACAAAAGGGTTGATATAGGTGCTCAGAGGAGGCATGTTGTCCATCCTCTTCCTTCTGATGCTGTGTACCATTGGATGCCACCAGAGTTCTGTGCAGAGCTGTAGTGGAGGCACAGACTTGTTTTACAAGAGCCTCATAAGAGATAATGCCAGTACTAAACATTCATGCATTCTAACATGCGTGAACCTCCCAGAACCATGTAGGGAATCCTTGCATTAGAGGAATGACACACTGGATCGGACAGTGTCTGTGATGGAATATCTGCTGGGTGGAGCTTGAGCATCCACTTGGCCAGACAGCTGCTAAATCTTCTGTTGTAACACATGTGGCTTTGCAAGATACCACTCACATAGGGACACTGTTTGCTCTGCACTGTCATTGATTATGGTGTCCATACTCAGATGTGGTAGGTCATGAGTTCATCATCGGGATGTAGTTGTCAGAAGAGCTCATACAGCAGACATCACTCATGTTCAGGTAGCAATCTGATTTCTAGCCAGGGCCATGAAAGTCACAATGCAACTCCTGGCAGAGGTGTTTCTTATGGTTGGGGGGTGATAACACTGCACTGAGTACTCTACTATACATGGCTCACATCTGTCTGAGATGCCATGATGTAGTGCTAACACTGTGGTCATGGCTGAGCAGCCAAGTGCACCGGATTGTGCGGAATGCTACGCATTTGCGATTGATTAAGCCTACTGTTCCACTGTTCTGCAATGAGCAGCCGCTGCTCCACTTTGTGACTTTTGACTGACTTGCATATCACAGTTACAGTCAAACGGCATTGAAATATACAATCCAGGCAAGTCATTTACATCTTTAAGAAAGCAAGTTAACTTTTTTGTGCCTGACAATGCAGTTCTCCCTCCCCTTACGTGCTCAGTGCTGCCCTCCCTGCTGCTTACGTTCCATTCAGGAAAACCTACTCTGATGGGTAAGGGAACACCCTTTTTTTACTGCATACTCAGATGTCCGGGGACTAGTTTATTGGATGTGAGTACACTCTGCATAAGCATTCTACAAAAAACAAAAGCTACACTCTTGAGCTACTACAAACCACCATAACCAAATGCAAAACAATGGCCAAAGGACCATTAACTAAAAATTATCGTACGTTAGGGGACTCAATGGTTTTCTTAAAGTTGGGCGGTGGGAAACCTAGACTTTGTGAGTGCAAAGAGATGAGGAAGTTAATTATCAATAAGGGGGAAAATCTGTGGTTTTTACGAGTGGGAGAGCGCTATGTTAGTCTCCACGGGGGAGACTGATGGTGGCTTTAGCTCCATTATAAATCAAATATAAAAACTAATAAAAATGTGGAATAAAAACGGAAATCAAAAGATTTTGAAACGTCCCTAAAACTAACTGAAAAATAATGAAGCTAACCATAACGGAAATAAAGGGAAAACCAGAGTGAAAGTGTTGTATCAAGTACTGTTTTAAGAAAAACAAAGTGGTGCCAGCCTCTGGTTATTGGCTTTTCAGATTAAGCAAGGATTGATTTTGGAGATCTGTTGTCAGCCTGTCTAGCTTGGTCAAATTCCTGCAGGTTATACAGTTCAGAATGTTCAGTCTGCGTGTGGGGGTTACTGTAGAACTAAAGGTTACTTGCCTATGTATTCCTGCAGTAACCACAGGTAGTTTTTCAGATTCAAAGTTAGGGGTTGCTACCAGCTTACATCTTTGCCCATTGGTTTAGCTACTTCATGTGGGGTGTTTCAGAAATGGATGACACTGGTCATAGCCCATTTCAAAACTAAGGGCATTCGTATTTATCCCAACACATATAACTGCTTTATTGAGGCCAGTCTCATGAGGAAGTAGAAAGGGCACAAACGTATACTTTGACTTGCTTTTGGAATATTGGACTGTCTCTGAACCTGCCCATATCTAGGGTAATACATATAAGTGTATTCTTTTTAATGGAAGCATTGTTGAACACAGTCAGTCTAAAGGCATTTCTCCTCAAGGACAGGGTGGAATTCCTACCTTCGTTCTTACAAGATAAGACCAAGTGGAGACATGTCTCAGTAAGGAAAATCCAAAGGGTACTAGGATACATGGGTTCAACTATTTTCATGGTGTCTAGCAACGTTGCATATTAGGAAGATGCAGTGATAACTGTAGAGAGCATTGTGCCATCAGTCTTTGGAAGAGTGCATTCCCTTGCTTCCTTACATAAAACAAGAAATGGTAAGTGGAGTCACCACTCGTGTCCCAACAGACATATCATCAACAAGGAAATGATGTTGGTGATACTAGCATACAGGACTTTCAGACCAATCTAGGGTCTGCCATTGCCTAAAACAACTGAATTCTTTCGAGCTGCCTTTTTAACTGGTGACAATGTGGAGGGGTTGGAAAAGCAGGTGCTAAACAGAATTTTTTTAATAATTGCACTTGAATACCTTTATGTAACTATTTGCTACTGAGTATATTGCATTTTATCAATGGTTTCTGCTGACTTTGTTTTATTTGACGTGTGTCGTATTGAATTAGTACTTCTGGCAGAAAGTCCACTTCAATCAGGTCCCATGGAAACGGTGCGTTTTCGCGCAGCGCAAAAATAGGGTGTTCCAAATTTTGACTGTTTGTCACACATTGCCATGGTCTGTGTTCCACATTGGCCTCTTAAGAGGTTGAGACCTATGGCTCATGGAGACATATTCACATTAGAAAAAAACAATCACTCACCCGTACCCAACTCACACACATGCAATCTATCTAAATTGTACTATGGAGTGCTATACATTTGTTTTTACTAGCCCTGAGCACTATATACTCTGAGAGATATATGTTTCTTGCACTCACTTTTTTGGTGGTAGCCTTTTCTTCATACCCCCACCCCTCTCAAATGATAGTGACTGTGCCCTGTCCTTCGCATGTGTCTTTATGACTTAGGGTTACATATATGCCTAGTGCACACAGTGGATAGCCAATGCTTTTCTTAATCACACACTTAACATTTATCAATATGTATTGCAGAAGGAAATTTACTGATTTCTTGTCCCTACTTATTTGTGAACGATTGTTTATATAATTGTTGAACATAATTCTATTTCAGTTAGTTTTGCAAATAAAGCAGTGGAAGAAGTAGGTACGTCAGTCTTGTTTCTTGGTATAGTTGTGCAAATGAGGGTATAATTTACCTGTTACATGTTTTATTGAGAGTGGTCAATTGAAATGCTTGATGCACAGTATCGGCTAGAATACACAGCTGTATTTTGCAAAACTCAGACATAGGTGATATTAATGACATAATTGTACACTTTAGACAAATCCTCCGCTTAGGGGCATATAAGTCCTTCCATATGAGGATACTCTGTTATTTAACCTTCTTATTTTCTTTACAGGTTCCATACTTACCTTGTCATTACTACAGGTAACAATTGTGTCCTGTGGTTATCCCTGTCTGATGCTATGTGATCACAGCCAGTATATTGTTAAGTAAAAGTTGTGAAGTTTGACAAGCAACAGTTTTCCTATATGTATGAGTCTGGGGTCCTATATTCTGCACATGCCTCTGTCTGGTTGTTCTCCCTCAAACTCCTCATCTGTATCTGCTGCTGCTGCTGGCCCTCTCCGTAGTCGTACCCCTTGCTCCTTGTTGAAATGCTTTCCTATAAGATGGCATTGACTGTAATTATTTCATCAGTGGTGCATGGGTTGCACTGTAGTGCACATCCTGATGTGTCTAGACACCAGAACCTTGATTTGAGCAATCCAAACACATGTTTTATGATATTACTAGTTTGATCACAGGCCTTGTTGTATCCTTGCTCAGTGGGGTTGTGCGGATTTCTCATTGCTGTCATGAGCAAGGACTCCAGTGCATAACCTGCATCCCCCACTAGATGCCCTTGAGGCATTTCAACCCAAGCAAACCTGCTATACAACTCACAGATGTGCCATATGTGTGAGTTGTGGAAACTGCCTGGGTGCCCTGTATAGACATTGTAGATGAAGCGTTAGGCATTTTGGACAACCTGACAGCATACCTCTCAACCTCTTAGTACAAAAAATTTGCACAAGGCCTAAAATAATGGGAGGACAAAGGCCCAAATATAGGGACAGATTTTAAGTATTGCTCTTATAAATTTAGAAAGTTGCTAAATAAGATTTGTGTTAGCATTCATTTTCTGAGGGATATAAAGTAGGAAACTCATATATATGCCATTATTTAGTAACTTCAATCATTAGTGATTTTCCAGTAAACCACAAATTTTACAAGCAGCAGACCAAAAATATGAGGGAAAAATCTGGACAGTTGAGAGCTATACCTGATAGTTTATAACGTGGAAACCTTTTCTGTTAATGCACCTCACTCCCTATTCATCAGGTGGGGTTTTATCTCTATGTGTGTGCAATCTATGGCCCTCAACACTTCAGGGAAGCATGCTGCTGCATAGAATTCCTGCATGGTTCTTGCTGTCTTCTGTGGGGTGCATAGGAAACAGATGTCATCCCATGCATGTTGTAGCATCGCATTTAGAAACTGATCTAATATTCTGGAGTTTGATGTCTATGATTTCCCTAATATATCCCCTGTGGATCTCTGGAAAGTACCAGTAGCTAGTATATGTAATGCTACACATACCTTTGTTTCTACTGGGATGGGTTGTGCATAATTTCCCTGGGGCTTGAGGTTGGGGAAGCAGCAGTTGCATATTTCCTCCAATGTTTCTGTCTGCACCCTATATCTCTCAACAGTTTCTGTGTAATGCAGTTGATGATAAGTCCAGTGGGGTCTAAACACACTTATTCTTCTTGTCATAGGTCTGACAACAACAGGAGCACCCTGTTTCATGTACAGTGTAATAATACCCGCAGCAACCCTTAACATGCTGTTTTTTCTAAGTGCAATGCTGCTGTATTCCAAAGAGCTTTGTTCTTCTTCTTCTTCTTTTGGCTTTTCCCAGTTAGGGGTCACTACAGTGGATCATCTGTCTGCTCATGATTGGCAGTGGAGTTTTACGGTGTTGGTTTGCCAGCCCGGCACCCAACCTTCCACAGAAAGTACACACATACACACACTCACACCTAGGGCCAATTTAGAGTGTCCAATCCACTTACTGCATGTCTTTAGGATGTGGGAGGAAACCGGAACACCTGGAGAAAACCCACGTGACCACAGGGAGGACATGCAGACTCCACACAGAAGGCACCCCAGCCGAGAATCAAACCGGAGAACTTCTTGCTGTGAGGCAGCAACGCTAACCGCTGCACCACCATGGCAGCCCATTCAAAGAGCTTTGTTATTCAGGGCAAATTACTATGCTGAGTGCACATGATTTCTTTATAGCTTCCTGAATAGCTCCACCATGTGGATTGGCTAATTAGCATGCACTAAATCTCTTTTTTTTTGTTGCCATTAGTATATTCTGCTGTTTGCCTTTGTTTTTCAACTCTATACATCATGAAGAGCTGTTTAATAAAAAACAAATAATGCCCTATAATGTAGCTGTTAATGAATTTGTCCCATTGACTGCCCTCATACCTAACTTGCATGCTCAATGGCTAATTATTTGTTTAAAGAACATAGATTTTTTTTGCAAAATCTGGACGATAAACCGAGTGTGCTGACACATGATACCTTTATACCTCAGATGCATGTGCATTTTAGCATTATTCCATAGAGTTTTACAAGATGAAAAGAAATCTGGTGTCTGTTGGCTAAAATGGTTAGACAATAGGCCAATGTAAGTGTTATTTGCCTGTATGTGAGCTGAAATCTCAGTGGAGCATTTTTCAAATGAAGTCTTGACACTTATGTATTTACTACTATGAAACACATATGGGAGTTCTATAGTTGTTTGATCAGTTATACATTAGAGACTTTGCACATCTAACATAACTATGGTGCATTGTCACCTATAGCACTTAGGCCGCAGATGACCATCCATATCTCCATTATCTGCAAGGCTTCACGAAACATCACACAGTATACTTCTGTTAATAAGGATGCATGCTATCTCTACAGTCTAAATTTCACAACAATCTATATTTAATCCATTACCTCTTTTTCATTGAATTCCCAGACCAGATGGCTTAGTGGTTAAGGTCTTCGCCTCCAATGCACAAGGTACAAGGTTCGATCCTGACCTCTGACTAATGCCTGTTTGGAGTTTGCATGTTCTCTCTGTGTCTCCGTGGGGTTTCTCCCATGTTCAAAAAACATGCTGAGTGTTTCCATCTCAAACTCACCAATGAATGGAGCTGTGGGCAGCAGCACAGACTCTACATGGTGCCCAATGGGGGAAGAGTTGTAAAAAGACCAACCGCTTTGGGCATCTATTGTAGTGCACAGTATCCTCAAGATAGGAGAACACGGATCACAAACTGTGCACCGTGGCAGGGCTAGCCACTCGACGGTGTAAAATATGGCTCTAGGTGATTTGGTCATGTTGACTGTTGCCAAAAAATGGGCATGGGTAATTACCAGTGATAAGTGGGTTGAGGACCCGGCCTACTCTCTGTACCCATGCCAGGACCCATGCTAATGGTGGGAGGGGTATATGTGCCCCTATTGGCCAGTGTGTGCCCGCCATAAAAGCCCAGCAGCCCTGGGTCAATAGGCTACTGGCTGGCCGGTGTCTAGTTGCCCTGCCTGGGTTACCTGGGATAGATCTGTTGAGTGAAAGCTGGACATAAAACCAACCAACCTGCCAAACATGAACTGAGAATTGCTATGCTTAATGTAGGTTCACTGACAGGATGCAGCTTAGAAGTGGATGACATGATGATACGGAGGAGGCTGGACATCCTATGTATCCAAGAGACGAAATGGAAGGGCAGTGCAGCAAAGCCACTTGGCTTGGGATCCAGACTATACTACTCAGGTGGTGGACAGGCTAGAAATGGTGTAGGTATTGTGGTGAGACAGAGGCTTCAGAAGTCAGTGAGGGATATCATCAGAATTAATGACAGACTCATGGCAATCAGACTCCAGTGTAACGATAGGACAGTATTCATAATCTCAGCCTATACCCCACAGCAGGGTTGTGATAGTGAGGAAAAGAGTGCATTCAGACAGCAGTTGTAGGACCTACTAGATAAAGCAGGACAACATGAATTGGCGTTGATAATGGGTGACTTAAATGCGCATATCGGGACAGACAGAACAGGATATGAGGACTGCCTGGGTCCACATGGGTGGAGCAATAGGAATAAAGAAGGAGAAGCCATTCTAGACTTCTGTCTAGCAAATGGCTTGATAGTAGCCAACACATGGTTCAGAAAGAGAGACAGTCACAAGATCACATACAAGAGTAGCCAGCATGCAACTTAGGTAGACTTCCTCCTAGTAAGGAAAAGGCACTGGGGTAGAATCCATGATTGCAAAGTCATCCCCAGTGAAACAGTCGGTTCACAGCATAAACCAGTAGTTGCCACAATCAGCTGCAAGCAGTGGGCAGAGAAGGCTCTAAGGTCAACAGAGACCAGGCTGAAGACCTGGAAGTTGACTGGAGAGAAAGTACAACAGTTCAAGGAATTACTCATGGCTCTAGCTCCCCAAGAAGAGGAGGAAATAGGTGGAGTTGAAGAGGAGTGGCAGCGCCTAAAAACAGCATGTGTTAGGACTACAGAAAAGATATGTGGCCGAGCCAGGTATGGAAATAAGGTACATAAGGAAAGCTGGTGGTGGAATGCAGAAGTGCAGGAAGTAATCAAAAGAAAGAAGGAGTGCAGGAAGAAGTGGGAGATTGAAAAGACTGACCAAGCTAGGAAGGACTACTGGTTGGCTAACAAAGAAACTAAGAAAGAAGTTGCAATAGCAAAGAATAGGGCATCAGAGGCACTCTATCAGCTTCTGGAAAGTGACTCAGTAGGGGGCACAAAGAAACTATACCAGGTTGCAAGGCAAAGACAGAAAGATAAAGAAGGTAGTCAGACACCCTTCATAAGGGATTCCAGCAACAACCTGCTTACCAGCCCACAGGACATCAAAGGCAGATGGAAGGAGTATTTCCAGCAGCTTCTGAATGAAGAAAGCCCCACAGAAGCGGTACTGCCCCAGAAACAGCCTACAATGAGAGTAGAAGAGGAGCCCAGCTTAGAAGAAGTAAGAGCAGCACTAAGGAAAATGAAGTCAGGGAAAGCAGCAGGCTCAGATGAGGTCACAGCAGATATGATAAAGATGCTGGGTGAGCTAGGGGAGAAATGGCTCCTGAGGGTACTAATTGCAGTGTGGAGAGAAAGGCGTATTCTAGATGACTGGAGAATAAGCATACTCGTGCCAGTGTACAAGAACAAATGGGACATCCACAACTGTGGACAGTACAGAGGCATCAAACTCCTACCACATTTAATGAAGTTCTGGAGAGGGTGATTGATAAACGGATACGCAGAATAGTAGAATGTAAGATGGGAGATGAACAGTTCAGATTCAGATCAGGATGCAGCACAATTGACCCTATGTTTGCATTAAGACAGATACTTGAGAAGAAACTAGAGAAGAGGAGAGAGTCAAACTGGGCTTTCCTAGACTTGGAGAAAGCATATGACAAGGTCCCAAGAAAGCTGATCTGGGCAGTACTGCAGTGGTTTGAAGTCCCAGAAACATTGGTAGAATTAGTACAGGCTATGTACAAGGACCCAGTGACTCAAGTGCGAACAGTGTTTGGCCTCACTGAGGGGTTCCCAGTGGGAGTAGGTGTACACCAGGGTTCAGCTCTGAGCCCACTGCTGTTCATACTGGTAATGGACTACATCAGCGAACAGGTTGGAGGGGACAGATCAACAAAGCTGCTGTATGCAGACAATGTGGCAGTACAGGCAGACTCTGAGCTAGAACTTCAGCAAAGGATAGGAGAATGGAATGCAAATCTGAAGGGACATGGGATGGAACTAAGCACAGATAAGACATTGATAATGGCAGCAGATTGGGGAAATCAGAAGCTGAGAATAGAGATAGATGGGAAGATAGTGGAACAGGTAAACAGCTTCAAGTATCTGGGAGGGGTGGTTGAGGAGAAGCGTAGTCTGAATGAAGAGGTCAAAGCTAGAATCAGAGGGGCTGTAGCCAACTGGCATAGAGTATCAGGTGTAGTCTATGACAGAAGAATGTCAAAGAAGCTGAAAAGTAAGGTGTACATGACAGTGGTGCGACCAGTACTACTGTATGGTACAGAAACCTGGGCAGTAAAGGCAGAACAGTTGAAGAAGCTAGACGTGATGGAAATGAAGTGCCTGAGAATGGTGGTAAGATGCACACTGCGGGACAGGCGAAGAAATGAGGACATAAGAGCAGAAGCCAAAGTAGCTCCAATTGCAGAAAAGATCAAAGAAAACAGATCACAGTGGTTTGGACACATGTGTAGAAAAGCAGAAGACAATCTGGTGAGGGAGATTTGGGACAGACAGGAAGAAGGTAAGAGGAAGCGAGGGCGTCCAGCAAAGAGGTGGATGGATTGTGTGAAAGAAGATCTGCGACAGTCAGGCATGAGTGTTGAAGAAGGCAGGAGAGTGGCACTGAATCGAGAGAGTTGGCGACAGTTAATACGATACCCTGACCCCATGTAAATGGGAAAAATGGGATGATGATGATGATGATACCTCTTTTCATTGACTGCCCTGTTACCTACTCTACATGTGTATGTTGAATCCTACAGCTTAGCTGTAATTCATTCAACTGATATTTATGCATTTCTAGTGTAGGCAAATGCTTTTTTTGCAAACTATTACAACTGGGAACCTGAACCTTTATAGCTGAGGTATACCACTGTAAGCATTGTGATAACATTCACTCATGATTGTATATTTTATTGTTCAAATCACACTGCATGCATTACATCCATCATCAGCCACCACTACAAGCCAATTAATATGTCATGTGGCTATATCATCATTGTCAATCAATTAATATGTGATGTGGGTATCCAACCACTGCCAAACAATTAATATGTGATGCCCCTGCATTGGCCCAGTAATCAAGGAGCCTCAATCCTCAACACTAACACCAGTGAGGGATGTGCACATTGGGAGGATGACAAGTACAGACACGGTAAAGTACACTTTCCCTTAAGAACACACTGAGATCACAATCAGTCTGGAGCTGGTTTCTCCCTCTCTCTCCAGATCTCCAGTAAGACTGTCCACTGGCAAAGCTATAGGGTTAAGATCTCAGCCGAGTGGTCAAGCGAAAACCTCCAGCACCCTCTCTGTCCAACCAGTGCTTTTGTCCTGCCCATGCAGCTGACACCCAAACAGTTTGAGATCTGATTTATATACAAACACACAGACACTCCTGGGGAAGGCCGGCACAGGTTTACTAGCTATGTCTCCCTCTGCCCAGACTATAACGTAATAATCACTGCTCACCAACCAGCTCTTTATCAGCTACTATAAGGCCATTCCCAAAGGGTGACCACTTCTACTGTGTGTTACTATTATCCAAATGGTAAGTGTGAGCTCTATTCAGTCGCATACCGTCTGCTCAGAGGTGACATGTGCCTGACATACAAGGCCATGTCCAACCCGGAATTAATGGACATGCTCCACCTCAAAAAATCCAAATCCACCAAAACCACTAGAGCAAGCGACTTAAACCTTAGCACGGATATAAATAGGATGTGCTGGAGGGATAGATTTATCACTCAGAGACTCCCTATGCTGTGGAATAAAATCCCGTTCCATGTGAGGCAGAGCACCTCGCTGGCTCTGTTCAAGAGAAATCTTGACCTGTGGATGGGAGATTGTAGGTTTACCCCGGGAATCATCTCTGTGTCACTGCTGGACGGAGGCACAACAAACTAATGGGCACAGTATTTTTCATATAAAAATTTGGGCTAGGCTTATAAATGCCTTAGGGCAGATAGCCTAGTATAAACCTATGAACCTATGAACCTATGACTAGAAATTTTAAGGATATTCAAGAGTGGCTTGTACAGTGTTACCAAATACATGCAAGTAGGCTAAGAGCTTATATATCTATTAACAAAACCAGCCACAATTAAAAGGCTCAAATATATTTAATAATAAATAATAAAAGCACAAGACAATACTCAATAATTTAACACAGTGACGACAGAGTTTAGAATCACAGAAAATATTTTAAAACAACATTACAGGACAGTCACATAAATACAGAAAACATCTAAATTAATCTTACTGTATTCCTATCTATCTCTAAGAGAAATACTATGCTTTAAATAACTTAGCTTACAGAGCAAGACAAGTGCTGATGAGTTGAATGTTTTCAGGTCCAATGACAAGCTACAAAATGCACAGACTGACTCTCTGAGATAATTCTTAAATTACTATCAAACATTTCTGTTGGGTTATCTCAGATGACATCATTCTTTCTCACCTCTGTGCCGAAAAAAGTATCTCTTAATAGCTTGTCTGGAAATGAAAGTCGTAAAACAGTTACACATTTACCTTTGAAGCCTGCAATTATTTGTATTTCCAGAGAACAGAAAAACCTCCTAGCTATAGACATCCTGAGACTTTGCATTAACTAACTTTATGGCACAGTCATAAACAATTTCAACTTATTTTCTCAGAGTTTTGCAAGTTAACTGGGCATCCTAAGGCAGTGTAGCAACTGCCTCATGTACACACACAACCTTCTCCTCCTACCTCCCAACACTATGACTTGTGAGGATGCACATATATAGCCAAACTGGAAGCCAAGCACTCTCCAGCCAAGACTGGATTCGCCAGTCAAGAGAAGGATAACACCTGCACCAAACCACACTCAACACATAGCCCTCCAGAACCCTCACATAGTAACATAAAACACACACCTACTTTTGCAGAGGCTCTCAATAAAAATCTGCCCAAACAACAGAGACCTCCAAGGCAGAAATGCAAACAACCACCACATTCCAGCACAGACCATGAGACACATAGCTCACATAAACAGTGTGCCACACAACCAAAGCCCATAAGGCAAAACAACTTACCCAATACACTAGTCATAGGTGACTCAATAATAAGGTCCACTGATGTCCCACTCACTAGGTTGAATAAGGAGAAAGTTGCAGTCAGCTGTCTGTCTGGTGCCAAGATCTGCCACATAATGCATGCACTTAGGTCACTCCACAACAGGTACACATATGACTCTGTCATTGTCCATGTTAGTGTGAATGACCTGAAACATACCACCCTGGACTACATGAAAAGAGACATAGGGGAGATCTCTGATCTTGTAGCCCAGGCAGGTATGAGCCTAACTCTGAGCAGCATCCTATCATCACCCAGAATGATACCACAGTACAAGCAGAAATGATTGACTTCAACAATTGGCTAAGTTTCTGGTGTCATTCTAAGGAGACCCATTATCTGTCTGCGTTGGATGACATGATTGACAGACCTCAATGTTTTGCCAGAGATGGACAGCACCTGTCATCCCAGGGATTCCAGATACTGGCCAAGGCTTTTAAAACCCCTATAGTGCCCTTTTTAGGCAATGTCTTAAAGATAAAATTACCACCATAACTGCTACAAGCAAATTAAATCTGAGGGTTATGCTAATCAATGCTAGAAGTCTAAATCTCAAAATGCACTCCCTCGAAGCACTCCTTAAAATGCAGAACATCGACATCTGTGCAGTGACTGAGACCTGGTTCAAAGCTCCGTAGAGCACCGCAGCACTACCAGGCTATAATTCATACCACACCTTTCGACCCCTAAACCTGGATCAAACCACTAAAGGCGGTGGTGTCTCCATATTCATAAAGGATGTGCACACCTCCAGACTAGTAGCCCAACATAACACATCAGAGATACTTCAGGTACAACTAGCACTGGGTAAATCTGCAATCCAGATTGTAGCCTGCTATAGATCCCCCACCATGTCTGAAGACTCCCAGTCCACATTCCTAAACACACTGGAAAATATTAGTGTACAACCCGATACCCTTATACTGGGAGACTTTTAATACCCCTTCATTAACTGGGAAAATAACTCATGTACCAACACACTTGTTCAACGTTTTCTGGAATTCATTAATTCCAGTGCCCTGGACCAACTCATTCTTACACCTACCAGGGGTAGAAACATCCTTGACCTGGTCATTACTAACATGGGTGACCATTGCTCTACACCAGTAATCAACTCCTCCCTGGTCAGATCTGACCACAAGCTAATCACCATGGATATGCACATCCCACCCTCACCCCCTAAAGGAAACCACTGTAAAAACTTCTCCAAAGCAAATTTTTCGCTTCTTAAAACAGAGGTGGCTCACTTCATGACACCCATGCAAATGGAAAATAGGTCCATGACTGCTGAAGCATACACCAATGCACTGTATGAGCACATACACAAGTGCATGGAATGGGCGATACCAAACAGAACCAAGACGCGCTCCTCCAAAAAAAGGAAGCTAATCTGGTGGTCCCCACCAAAAACAAACTCTACAAAATGTGGAAAAAAATTGTTGCAGAAAACAGTGAAGTCCCAAGACTGGAAAAACTTCTTTGTTAGCCTCAGCAAAAAACTGATATCGCTCATCAAATCCTCTAAAGCTATTAGCTATGAGAACAAGATTCTAAAGACAACCACAAGGCATTATATAGTTAGTTCAATAATCTACATGGCAATACTTAGATCTGCTCTGAGTTACAGCACAATGGCAATACATATACAGAACCAAATGATATTGCCAACATATTGGCTGACAGGTTCAGCTGTAACTTTACCCCATTTTCACCCCCTAAAGGGCCTATCACAATACCTGAGGAATGCCAAGTCCCTATTATTATGGCTACACAGGTAAAAGCCCCACTGTCCAAAGCCAAGAATACAGCTTCCATGGGACCTGATAATATCCCTGGCTGTGTTCTACATGAATTACGAAGTGAACTGGTACCACACCTGAGTGCCCTGTTCAATCATGGCCTTATTGTAAGATTTGTTCCTATAGAATGCCACTCCACAAAGGGGGAGCGACTGCAGACCATGGAAACTACTGCCACATTAGCCTGACAACTCTGATATGTAAGGCTATGGAGCGCATCATCACAGACCTTATAAATAAGGGCATAGGGAATCCCCAAACTCTGGACCCCACACAATATGGGATTGTGAGAGGTAGATCATGCCTAATCAACCTGATAGACTTCTTCGAGTCTGTCACCAGAGCTGTGGATGAGGGTAAGGTAGTTCACAGAGCTTACCTAGATCTTGCCAAGGCCTTCCACACTATCACTCACTCAGGAATCATAGCTAGACTCACTAAACTAGGAATAAACCCCTATATAGTAAGATGGGTTGCCAACTGGCTCACTGACAGAACCCACACTGCAAAGGTAGCAGACTTCAAATCTGACTACCGACCAGTTACAAGTGGTGTCCCATAAGGATCGGTCCTCTCCTGTTTCGCATCTACTTCTCTGAAGTTCAAGCCAACATAAAGGGACTCTGGCTGACCAGGTTCACAGATGATTGCAAACTGGGAGCCATTATTGATTCTCCAACTGATGTAGACATTCTACAAAAAGGTGTCACTGACACCAATGACTGGTGTCAGAACCATGGCCTTAAGCTCAATGCCAAAAAGTGCATTGTCATTCCCTTTGGGAAAAATTCAGTGCCCATGAACTACCACATAGGTGGTAGTCCACTAAACACTGAAGGTGTGATAAGAGACCTGGGGACACAGGTTGACAGCAAACTCTCCTTTGATAACCACATTGCCACTGTAGTCAGAAAGTCCTTCTATATGGCACATTTTATTACAAAAGGTTTCTCATCTAGGAAGAAATAGGTCATAATCCCTTTCTACTCATCCCTCATTAGACCTATTATAGAATACAATGCCCCATTTGATATGTACCTCACTAGACACCTACCACAACTGCAAAGGCCACAAAAATACCTCACTAAGAGAATCTTAGGCCTTAGACACATGCCCTATATGGACAAACTCAAAAAATCTCCAGCTATACTCTGTCTGTTATCGCCAACTTAGAGGCAATCTCTGCTGACCTACAAAGCCATGTCTTTCCCAGAGCTGCTAGATATGCTACACCTAAAGAAATCCCAATCCCTCCATGCCACATGCTCCAGGGACCTTAACCTCATTACAACAAAAAACAGAACATGCTGGAGGGACAGATTCCTAACCCAGAGACTTCCCATACTCTGGAACAAACTTCCAATTCATGTCGAGCAGAGCACTTCACTGGCCATCTTTAAGAGAAATCTTGATGAGTGGGAGGGCATTAGAAAGTTCACCCCAGGGATCTCTTCAGTGGCCAGGCTTGACAGGAGCACTGGGAGCTAACTTTGGGTGGCAAGATGCCAGGCAATCTTCTTGGGCTATGCTTATATAGGCTCCAGGGCCGTTAGCCTAGTACACACCTATGAACCTATGAACTCTGTATGTTCCAACTTCTACCATGAAAACATGCATTTGCACAGGTATATGCATTTCTGTTCTTTTCCAGTAGGGTACCCTGTGGTTACATTCTTGAAGCTCAGCACATAACATACAGCGTAACACACACATAACATATAGTTTTCTTACATTTGTAAGACAAGCATACAAGTTATATTACCATTCCCAAATGACATAGAATTATTTACAAAATTCCAGCTAGCTGGGCTGGCAGCTTTCGCAATGTGTACATCATTTTATTGATTATGATGCAACACCACATTAAGTTCACCATATAATAACTGAGTACATTTATAGATCTTTGTCATTTACACAATATTATCTTAAAATTTCACACTGTTAGTGAGTGTAATGCTTCCCTGCATATTCATAAATATAATTTGATTGATTTACGTAAATTTAATGAATTATAGTGAGGATTGATTAGCTAGACAGGTAGGGTTCTGGTATGTAGGTTGAATGTAGGTGACAACTGTAGGTTTGCATTTAGGCTTCTCCTGTTTATCTGTAGTAATTCTCATGTGTGCACACTACTGAGAGTGAAATATAAATCGGTGAATATCCAAAATTGGTTTGGACATGTGCTGAGGAGGGATGCTGAGTATATTGGGAGAAAGATGCTAAGGATGAAGCTACCAGGTAACAGGAAAAGAGAAAGGCCTAAGATAAGGTTTATGGATGTGGTGAGAGAGGACATGCAGGTGGTTGGTGTGACAGAGCAAGATGCAGAGCACAGAAAGAAATGGAAACAGGTGATTCACTGTGGCGACCCCTAACATGAACAGCCAAAAGATGATGATGATGATCCAAAATGGGATATTGTACTGCATGGTAATACCTGCTAACATGTAATAATACCTATTATTTTCACTGTTCTGTTGTTTTATATAGCAGTCATTATGTACTGAACCTAAACAATTCTTCTGTTTCTGTAATCATCTTTTTCAGTTGCAGCTTCTAAAGATCAGGTCAGGAATCAAGCTTCCTGCATAGAGCATATCTTATAACGCTCTACCTTTATGCCTCCAGATATAGTATTACCACATTTAAATCTTCAGGTTTAGATGTATAGTCTTATGGCATTCAGGCATGTTAATGTTATGTTAGAGTTCCCATAGTGTATCTGCAATCTATGTGTAATACATATTGATTTATTGTGAATAATGCTAATGTTTGCGTAATTTTAAGTGGAATGTTGACTTGTGTTTATCATCTGGTGTTTTATGTTACACTGAGGTTATGTACTGCTTGTTGATACAACTTAAGTGAAAGGCATTTGTAGTCAAATAGCATATTCCTTTTAACTTACGTGGTTTGCCTGAAATTTGTTTGCATAGTAAGCAGTTGCAAACATTTACTTCTAGTACTGGTTCTGGGTTAATCATATGTTGTGTTTAGCCTGCCTGTTTTATTATTGAAGGTGTGCCTGATGACGTGCAATTCTTAATGTTGTGGGTAGACCTTTACTGGTACATATATACTACTGTACTATCTAATTATTGTATTTTGCATATATTTCTGTGGAGCTTTTCTTCACGGGCCTCCACTGAAAATGGGCTTCTGTCCCAGTTGGACTTCCCCAGTAAACAAATGTAAATAAATAAATATACTGCTTCAACAATTACTACTTAGTCTAAATGCTTCTGTTGCTGATTTCTCTACTTGTACTGTAATGGACATCTGTTTAATCCTTTTATTATATATATTTTATTGTACTTTACTTCAGTCCTGTAATTTTTCTTGTTTAATTGTACTGTGGAGCTTTTCTCTCCAGTCCTCCTCTGAAAGGGGGCACAAGCTCACTCGGACTATCCCAGTCAACAAATGACAAATAAATAAATCTACTTCTACTTTCCCTGCTTTTGCAATGCTGTATAATGTCACTGATGTAGTTTGTTAATAGCAATAAAAAGCATGCCATACCATTTTCTGTTATTGGTGTGCCACAAGCCAGTCTTAGTTTTATTGTATGTCTGAGATGTTGCATACTATATTTAAGATCATCATTACACTATTTTAACAGTGCAAGTGCACATATAAGCATAAAACAAATATAGGCATTGATAGTGATGCAGCTGTGAAGGGACAGTTATGTCTGTATGCCCTATGCATAATTTCTATCTATTACATATTGTTGCTGCGCTTATCACTGTGTTCAGCTGGTCAAACATTTTCAAATTCCATTCTGATTATATAATGTTGTGATGTCACCCACTAACCATGCTGTATTGCTCATCTCATTTGCATATACATTTTAAGTGTATCGATGATTGTTAATCTTACAATATATATTTTAACACACATATTATAAACATAGTATGAAAACATGAACATTAGTTGCGCATAATGATAAGTCATTGTGGAAATTTAAATGTTATACTGACATCTTATCTTAAATGTGTGAAGCACACATTGAGTTAGCAATAGGGGCCATACTCTTGATGTATGGCTAACCGGGCAATATTCTTACATGAGCTTTCTACCAGTGCTTTTTACTAGGGTAGCACTACATACTTGTTTGCATATATGTCTCTGTGTTGTGCACATATGTATTTTGTATGCATAACCTGCACCATTGGTAATGTATACTTCCATAGGTATGCATTGGTAATACATATACATATACATATACATATACATATACATATATTATGTTATGAATGAGTTTTCCGTGATGTAACTGATTGTGGTTGTGCTAACATCGCTGATTATGTTTGCCTTGCAGTGAAGGTACTCCCCATTGACTGGACATATTTGCGTATCACTTGGTTAGCTGCAAATCATATTATGAGGAACTCAACGGATTGCACTGAGTTCCACAAACTTTATGTAATCTGGCCGAACATATTAAAGAAAAAGTACATTTTGTCTATTTTTTCAGTAACTGAATGGTTCCTCATGAATGCATTTACCTTGTTAAAGTTTATTTCACAGATGATATGGTTATTATCATCCGTTTATTCTGCTGCTGCTAAAGCATGTAGAAACTTTAAAAGATCTGCAGATGATTTCATATAACCTTTCTTGTAACTCAGTGCTGTGAAGTAAAGCATATGCAGCCAACCATTAAAACACTATGTTAGTTATCTTATAGATTTATTGAGATATACTTATTTTGTAAGCTAAGTCATTCAGCTAGAATTATTACTATTCACACTGCTAGCACGCTAGCAGAAAAACAAAGCTCTTTTATTAAATTGACTCTAACTATAGTCCCATAAAACAAGGAGGTGAACACACTTTCTGCTACTCCAGCAGACTGAGTTAACAATATCACTTAGTATGAACTAAGTATTATCTTTATATTTGCAATTGGCTAAACAATGAGACTTCATTTGTGAAATAAAATGTACTTTTAGAGCTCCAGGTTTTGAGTTCTGGTTAATGACACTATACTGCAAATCTTGTTGTACAAACCACCATGGACCAAAACCTTGAAACTGAAAAAGCTAATGTACAAACTGCCTCAGACCATCTCCTTTAAGATACAATGTGCATTTTCAAAAAGACTGGGAAAAAAATACTTGCTCAGATTTTCCATTTTATCTTATAACGAAGGGCATACACGATACCAAAATTATAGTATAGCCATAGGCAATATACTTTATCAGTCATGTTAACTCTGATCATTAACATTTCTGTGATGACCATTTAATGATTTTAAAGCATTTACATTATAATACTCCAGAAAACAAAAAAAAAAAAAAATAGGACTGCTACTTTATATTTCAAAATCTCAATGAAGTAAAGATGAATATACACACACACACACACACACACACACACACACACACGCAACATCACCCAAAGGGCTGTAAATCCCAAAACAGAATTATAAGTGGTCATTGAGACCTGGAGAAAATAACCCCCGCAGTCTAATGATCCAACTTTTTCCTTTCTTGTTCAACAAAGCATGCCACCCCAATTTATTTGTCCTATCCCCCTGAATTTTATCAATAACCATAAAATGCAAGCTGGCTATACTGTGAGTAAGAACATGTTTGTATAAAGCATTTGAGGTCCGTTTATTCCAAATGTCACTGGTCATGAGGTTTGTCCTATATAAAAAGAGGAATAAAAGCATGTTACCAAATAAATTAACCAATCTGTCCCACAATAGGCAAAATATTTCACATCAGGGTTGGGAGGGTGGCCTAATGGTTAAGGTGTTTGCCTTACAAACACAAGGTGCAGGGTTTGAGTCTCACAAGGGATAATTGGCTAGGCTTAAAATGGCTCACAAGGGCAGTTAACCTAGTACTACTCTATGAACCTATGAACCTATAAGCCTTACTAGTGTTCTTCCTTGAGAATTGTTTAGATTTTAGCATGTATCTACACAGGGAACAATGTCCAAAGGGGAAGGATACAATTAATTTGTCCCCAGTTAAAGTTAGTTGTTGATCCAAATGTTTAGCAATACTGCCTCATTTGTAATGATTAAAATATGAGCCAAGGGTCCTATATGAAAGCTGAAATTTGGGTGTGAGAATACTAGAAAGCTCCTCATTAGCTAATAGAATCTTCCAATTATCGTTTATAATGTCCCTAACAATATTGATGTTTCTACCATAGGTGGCCACATTTCTTATGACAGTCTCATCAATGTGGGTTTTTTACCAATAGTCCAATAATTCTGACCTGTTTTGACCCACTGTCCTGTTGCTGGCAGATATAATATTATTCAATTGGTAACAACTGGTTCAAAAAAGTTGGATCATTAGACTGGGGGGTTTATTTTCAACAGGTCCCAATGAACACTTATAATTCCGTTTTGGGATTTACAACCCTTTGGATGATGTTGCTTTAAATGTTAATTAGTCAAGGTATAAATAATAGTACTTAATTATTGTGTGTCACTGAGTAAGGCAGGGTTGCTGATTTCTTGTACTCTGTTGCTGGTGTTGCCACAATAAATAGTGTGTTTTCTTACTCTTATGGTGCTGGTCTCTTTTTGAATTTGATTGCAGTGTTTTTGGTTTTGTGCACCTGTGTACTTGCAAATGTTGCTTTTGGATGGTTGGATGTGTTTCCTCGCTGTAGGCCCTTGAGTAAGTACCACTTAGTTTTGTGGCTGAATCACTATTCGTTTTTTTTCCATTATTGGCTGTTCTTGATTATAAAACTGCTTGCCGTCTCCTTTGGGTAACTGCCTTCTGAATCTTATGTGGAGATGTTTTTAATACATTACATTTATTTCTATATGGAATCTGTCTGGTGACTGAGGAAATTCCACTGTGGTGTTCATTTTGGCCGAATTAGTGTTTGAGACTACTCTTTATGCAACGTGGATTAGTGAGGCCTTGGTTCTATTCTTTCAATGGACTGGAAATGTTTTAGCATTTATTGCAGAGTACATGGTTATAACATGGATTGGAGAGGCCTTGGATGAACTAGCAATGTATGGGGATTTATTGCGGTGTCCATTGTGATCGAGGACCTCCTTAGAGATTGGTGACTGTGGGAGTGTTGAGTGTTTTTTTTGGACATTCTTCTTACAACACTGATTGGATAGGCCTTGGAGCATTTTATTGTGTAAACTAACAACTAACTCTAGGGACCTAAACCTTGTCACCACAATAAACAGGACATGCTGGAGGGATAGATTCCTGTCCCAGACACTTCCCATGCTCTGGAACAAGGTAGCCATCTATGTCAAGCAAAGTTCCTCATTAGCACTCTTCAAGAAAAATCTTGATAGGTGGATGGGAAATAGGAAATACACCCCGGGGATCACTTCTGTTGCTCTGCTCAACAGGGGCACTAAAAATAACATTCTTGGGTGGCGTAAGCCAGGGAACCTTGTTGGCTAGGCTTACTTAGGCCCTTGGGCTGATAGCCTAGTACCTACCTATGAACCTATGAACCTATGAATGATAAATCCATAAAGTGTCGAAATCTACCACTTTCCTAAGACCCATGTTTCATTTCTTTCTAAATTAGTGTGGGAGTAAGCGGGTGTAAGCACTTTTAAGCAGTAGTAAGTGGATTTAAGCCTGTTTACATGGGGGTAAGCAATGTGCACACAGGTTAAGGAATTTTGAAGCTAACTCTCTGTAAGCATATTTAACTGGAAGTTAGCAATGCTTACCATCACGTAAACCCATGCAAACTTGCTTACAACTGCATAAAAGTGCCTTAATCACTCTCTATCCAACAGCCCCTGTTCTGCCCAGCAACAAAATAAACAGGCCTTACAGGCTTGAACCCAGGACCCTGTATACTATAGTCACAGCAGTTAACTAGTAAGTCATCACAGCTGTACATAAAACTGAGGTACAACCAAACAGATCCTCAGTATAGCAAAATCACAATTTACATGTGAAAGGAATCTATAAACAGTTTTATGTTGTATAACCTACTACATACCATATATATGTGAAATGGAGTACTGCATTAAGTCCAGATGTAAGGTGCCATTGTAATAAAGTGCTGAAATCCTCCAATAAACACAAGTACCCATACAGTGTACATAAAAATGAAACACAGATACCAAACAAATATATAACATGTAATGAATGATAAATCAATGCCAAACAAAAAATAGTATGCAAATTTAAAAATAAGCAATGCTAAGCATTGCACACTTCTGCTTACTAGGTGTAAGCAATGCGTAGCTCAGATAAATTGATTTGTCCATTGGTATACCCCTTTAAGCAATGCCAACCTTAGGTAAGCAGGTTTGCCCATAGCTTAGCACGTTCAAAACTGTCCAATCATGACAAAGTGTGAGAAATTAGCCTTATTTAAACCCCACAGGTGGGAATACATATCATAACTGGTTGCAGCTTCCTTCTGTAGGCACTATGGCTGGTGTCAGAAAAGGATCGCACTTCCGAGGGCAGCACTAGGGCATCAAGGAGTCCAAAGTCATAGCAGGACTCCTCGTAAAAGACCATGAAGAGAGACTGCTGCAGGGCCAGTACCAGGGTTCCCAATATAAAGCAGAAGCCTGGGACCATCTCACCCATGACCTCACTGATGCCACTGGAATCCCCTTGAACTGGTGAGCAGGTCAGACATCACTATGTTGACCTGAAATGGAGGAAGAGGCAGCTCTTGGATCAGTGGATCCAAGAAGCTAGGCAGACTGGTGATGTCACAGCTGTGTGTAAGTATCATTCTACTACCTGTTTAATAATTGCCAGCTCATATATATTATGGATAGGTATGGCTAAATATTCCTCTTATGTCTTTGACAGCGGCAGCAGAGTGGGCTGTGAATCAGGAAGCCCATGCCTGTAGGCTGCAGAGGCTGTGTTGCAAGGCAGGTTAGTAATAATCTTGCATGTACTGTCATAAGAAATAAATCTAAAAGTAGTAGAAAATTAATTGCCAGTATAAAACTTGTATTGTGTATGGGATGTACTGAATAAACTAGACGTGGTATGGTAGGAAGAGTCTCATATAGATTGTATGTAAATAAAAGGGTAACAGCCTGGCAATAAAGGTCTAACTCCTTGACTGCTTGTGTTTACTCTGGTGTCATATGGTAATGCAGTGTTGCATTCTCTTAATAGTATTGTTGTATTAAGCACTGTTACCCACACTGTGCTACATAAATAAAATGTGTAGGAATGTCTGTATATGACTGTTGTAATCACAAGGTCATGTTGTACAACTGATGGAGACTTAGAAAACAGTGAAAAGATACACAACAAAATCCAAATAGCACACTTAACTGAGACGTAAACTGTTGTATTGTTATTACACACAGCCATGGGTCGAATCCAGGGAGTGGTAGTAAGCTGTAGGCAGAATCATACCCCTCAACTGTACAGATATTTTGTCAGAACGTTCAGATAACTGGCTTAATTTTCCTGCTTGTTACCTTGTCCTGGCAAATTAGTGGGATGATCCCAGAAGGTTAGGCAGCAAATAATGACATACAACTGATTTTCAGACATAATAACTGTCATAAATATATCTATAAGAACAAACCTGTCACTCTAGCAACTCACCAACATGTTATGAGAGTAATAAACAAAGTATGTCCCACCTCCACCCCATGTTGTGAAGCTATGACCAGAGTGTGTGCAGTAACAGAGTGAGATATATGTGCATAATAATAATGTGGAATCTGGTAATATGTGTGTTGTAATTACAAGGTCAGATTGTAAAACCACTGGAGACTTATAGACAGAAATCAGAGAAGAGATACACAATAATATCTATATAGCACACTCAACTGTGATGTACACTGTTTTATTTTTAGCAGGCACAGCCATAGTTTGAATCCTGGGAGTGGTAGTAAGCTGTATTCAGAATCATAACCCTCAACTGTACAGATTTGTCCAGAATGTCCAGATAATTGGCCCATATCCGCTGCATGTTACCCTGTTCCCCTGGCAAATCAGTGTGATGATCTCTGACATTTAGGCAGCATTTAATGACATATAACTGACTGTCAGACCTGCAAATATTCAGAAAATTTATATGAAAACAAACCTGTCATTGTAGCAACTCACCAAAGGTTTATGAAAGCAATAGTCAAAATATGTCCCAGTTTCACCTGCATTTGGTCAAGACTTGCCCAGAGTGTGTGCAATAAGAGATTGAGAGGTATGTGCATAACATCAACCTAGAATCTGGGAATATGCGTAGAAACAGTCAGGTAGTGTTAACAAACAATACTTCCATAGGTATATCAGGTAATAGGTGTATACTGCAGATAAAACACAGTTCAAGTATATAGTTGTCTACAACCATACTACTGTCCAAACTAAGGCCATAGGATAGTGTAACAATACCTATAAGGTACAGATTACAGGATTGACAAAGAAAGTATTGAGAAATACAGGGATATACAAGTTGTTAATTGACATATTTCTCTCCCCCCCACAATATCTGCAACAAAAATCTAAATACACAACTCAGTGGGTATGTGCACAATTAAATCTACTGTTGGGACATATGTCCTATTATTTGATAAATTTTGTAATTTGTTTCTATGCATGTGCCATGTTAAAATACTCCCACATTGGTGACATGTTGCCATCAATGTACCTGCATACTGCGGTAATGGCTACTGTGGATCCATATATGCATGTGTTCTGTTTGCTATGCAACTGTTCCATATCTGGTGTTTTGGGTTAATGGGAATATCTATGCATGCTGTTATACCTAATCCTGAAATGTGTTGACTATTACTAACCCACATATGGTTTATAATTGAAACACCATAGCACCTTTGGGGAGGCTGTTCCCAGTGGACCCACCTCTCCCACCTCATCTAGCTATGGCACCAGGCACCAGCACATCTGGGGCCCACCATGGGACCTCCTTGTCTGCTGGTCCTGCACCACCTTCAGGGGGAACCACCTCAGGGGATGAGGCTAGCCCCCCGGGACCGGGTGTGGACAGGAAACTGTCACTCATCATCAGGTCCAGATCTAGTGCGTAGCGAGCTCCGCAGGGAGTTTGGAGATCAGCTACTCCAGCCTAAGGGACACTTGGTGCATCTAGAGGGTCAGCCTGTCCCTCCTATCCAGCCCCCAGCACAGCCACCTTTGGGGCTGTGAAGGTGCAGTAGTGACTGCCTGTGGGTGGGGACCTCATTCCCACTGTTTCCATTTGGGGGCTCATGGGCTCCCTACTTTCAAACACCCCTCCCCAGCCAAAGTGTTTACCCCCACATGTGTCACATACTACCCCTGTATGCTGTCTTGTCTGTCATCCTACCCAGCCTACCTCCCCAAATATAAATATTATCCCTCCCCAACATCCCACTCTCACCTTAAAAAAAAGGGCAATCTGTTCCCAAAAAATTCTCGTCCCATACATAGCTGTCCATTTCACACACATGTCAACTGGACATGTAATCTGGTCTAATTAGCTTCACAACGTATTATTGTTGTCCTCACCCCTCTCTCAGGTGTATGAGTGTCCAAATCTACCTCCAAATCGGTGTATATGCACAGCTGTTGCTGTAGAAGAAATGGGCAGCTATGGGCCTTCACTACACCCATCCTGCACATCCCTAGTTATTTTCCCTACTGTCTTTCCCTCTTTGTGCCCCTTTTTCACCACTTTCCTATCGACCCTTTTTCTTTTCTTTTAAAGAAATTAGTGGATGGGTAAGCGGGAGTAAGCACTTTTAAGCAGCAGTAAGCGGGTTTAATCCTGTTTGTGCAAGGGTAAGCAATGCCTATGCAGAATAAGCAATTTGAAGGCTAACTGAGTGTAAAAATATTTATCCGGACGTTATGATTGCTTACCATCATGCAAACCCATGCAAATCCAGTTACAGCTGCTTAAAAGTGCCTTAATCACTCTGTATCCAATGACCCTTGTTCTGCCTAGCAACAAAATAAACAGCCTTTGCACGTCTCAAACTTAGGACCCTGCACACCATAACCAAAGTGATTTACCACTAAGCCATGTTATGTCACTAAGCCATGTCAGAAATACATAACTCTGATGTTTTCACAAACATATCATCCAACACAGTCATTCAACAGTACAGGAAATGTATTTATATATGAAGATGTAGGTGTATAGCTACATATATATACATATATATATATATATATATATATATATATATATATATATATATATATATATATATATATATATATATATATATATATATATAAATATATACACACACACACACACACACATATATATATAGATATATATATGTAATCTATAAATATATATGTCTACATATATATGTCTACATATATATATATATATGTCTACATATATATATATATATATATATATATATATATATATATATATATATATATATATATATATATATAGATATACACACGTAAACAGAAATATATATACATGTGTATATATATATATATATATATATATATATATATATATATATATATATATATATATAAGAGAACACAACAAATACAATATATGACCAAAGGCACCCTTAATGGGGGTGAGGGGGCCCAATCTAAGTACCTCTTGTAATGATTGATATCATACCCTCCACCACAGCCAAACAGATCTGCTTTGCAACACAATACCAACACATGCAAGTCCCATACTCAGGACCCTACACAACATAGCCACAAGAAGTTAACAGTAATCCATCCCACCTGTATGATGTCAGGATGGTATCAATAACATATTATGCAGTACAGTCTGGCTACCATTGGAAGTGTACAATGTGGACGCAATAAACATTCTAATTATACATATACACACACACACTCATATATGCAGATGTTTTAAATATATATATATATATATATATATATATATATATATATATATATATATATATATATATGTATATACACATACATACACATATACATATATTACTATGTATAGATAGGTATAGGAAGATACATATTTAGAGGGTGCACAGCATATTGAACAGCCAGTATTCCTACAGTTGCCACCTTTTAAAATGGACAGTGTATGATTCTCTCATACAAAAAACAATTATTGCATGAAACATATACCCACAGATAAGTCAGAGGATATGACACCACACACAGGTTTGTATACATAAGAAATGTGTATTTGTGTACTATTACATTTGTGTATACCACATCATATATATCTGTTAGGTGTTTGAAATACATACTAACTGAGTAATGCAATTCCTCAAGCAAATACTTTTATACAGTAATCCGAAAAAATAACATATGTTGCTGTCCAGGCCAAGGCCTTCACGTAGTACAACAGTAAAGAAACACTGGGCCAGAAGATAACAATCAATCAACAGTAAATAATGCAGATATAGTTCAGCAGCCTCCAATTACACTCTATACATAAACTCTAGGGGGGAAAGAATTAAGTTAGCCCAATGAGGATGTATCTGTTACATAACAATACTTAACTTAAAATATCACTATCACACTGACAAACAGAACAGTCTGTATGACCGTAAGCACTAGGCCACCAATGTTCCCAAGGTAAAATGTATGAAAATGTACAGCCATATACCTTAAGGTGTCTTACTACTGATATCCCTTACATCTTGTAACAGCCTAGGTTATATATGGTGCATTACCCTCCTCCATAGACTGACTTACAGGGGCATATAACAGTATTACATACACTGACCTCTGGACTGCACAAGCGCACACACGTTTTGTCCAGCTGTAGCCCACAACATATATATGGTCCCTACCCCACAATATGTGTGGTGGCAACAACATCACTGGTATGATGGCAGGAATGACAGCATGACATAATCATAGGGCAATACTTAAAAGCCTCTTACTGTATGACATATGGACAAAGCCTGTTATATAGGTGGAGGACAGAGGTAAGAACACAGGGCCATATGTGCAATGTTGTTGTTAAACACTGAGAAAGTTGCTGGTGTTACAGGATTGCTTGCAACATACCCTTAATCAGTAATATGAAGTCAGACACACAAATGGATGTAGCCATGTACCGATAGCACTCAGACAGAATGCCAGTGATATATCTGATACAAGACCTGTGTGATGGACAGACAAAACATAACAGCCAATCCTCTGGCCATCATGTGGATAGGCCCACAGCTGAGAGCTATGCAGACAGACTGCATTCCATGCTAAAGTAGTATGTACACACAAACCCTGTAACACTGGTGGTGTACAATGCATATAACAACACTACTCACACTGTCTGTAGGTCTGGAACCTTATACAAATATGTAGTTGGCCTGTGTCTGCAATCCTGTTGTAAGAGGTATTGCTACTTGCTGTCTGTAACACATGCTGGCCACACACAGGAAAGATGTCCTCCATACAGGAAAGGTAAAGGGAACACGCCCACATGATTTAGGAATTTATAGTAGTGGTTTGCCATGACAGTGGTAATTGGAAGTACTACACAGCAGGCTGCATGCAGGTAGCAAGTGGTGGACATTGATTGGTGCAGAGGCCATCACCTGATCATGTGCATCACCTACAAAATCCATACTGCAATTCATTCAAAGCAGCTCAATCCATGTAGTGGAGAGAGAGACAGAGAAAGAGAGAGGGAGAGAAAGAAAAAGCAAACAAACAAACAAACAAACAAACAAACAAACACAAACAAACAAATGCACATCAATCTATCCACACAGCAAACTGTATCCAGAAGAGACGACATTCCCACAACAGGTATGTTAAGCATATATGCATGTAATTGAACGTAGTATTTGGTCCATAATAATGGGGTAGATGATGTGGAATGATTTATATGTGCCATCAGGTGTTGTTGTTGTAATGATGTCCAGCTGAACAACTGCCATGGACAATAGTGTCTGTCCCTGTGGGAAGTGGACTATACCTGTCAACTGTGCAGATCAGCACTGATTAACAAGATGTAAGGCATCATAGTGTGTGTTGTGTACTGCAAGACATGTATATTAGTGTGGCCAATAGCTGGTGGTGGAAATAATTATGTTATGATGGAAACGTGAGTTTTAGAGCCCATCACTTGCAGGACAGTCATGTTAACATGTAATGTAGCATGCACAAATGCCATAGGTGTGTAATAGGCTTACCTGCAATCTGCCCCTATATATACCCCCCTAATGTTAGGTTGTGTCCACATGTGACACCTGTCTGAGTTGTAGCAAAGCAGAACAGTGCAGCTGTGCAGGAAGTAGAGTTAGAGAGTGTGTACCTGATGTTTGAATGCAGCCTATATATATAAATATATATATATATATATATATATATATATAAATATATATATATATATATATATATATATATATATATACATACACACATATGTGTGTATGTCTACATACATACAAGTGCACACACACACATACATATTTATATAAATACTTGCCCCCTACTGTTGAATGACAGTGCTGCAAGATATGTGTGAGGGGAACATCACACATATCAACACACACACACACACACACACACACACACACACACACACACACACACACACACACTCATACAGCAGTAAGTGGGTGCAAAATGGACAGCTATGTCAGGTATGAACCCCATGTTGGGTACACATTGCCCTTGTTTGTGAACATGGGATTGGTAATTTGGGGAAGGACAGCAGGTATATTTGGGGAGGTAGGTTGGGTTAGAAGACAGACAAGACAGCATACGAGAGCAGTGTATGACACATGTGGTGGGAAAACACCCTGGATGGGGAGTGTTGTCTGGGATGTGAAAGCCCATGAGCCCCCATATGGAAAAAATGGAACCAAGGTCCCCCCAATGGGCAGTCACAACATCATCTTCACGGCCCTGAAGGCGCCTGGGCTGGGGACTGAGCAGGAGGAGCATGCGGATTCTGCGATTGTGTACTGAGGGCCTCAAGGTGCTGTAGCACATCACCCAAGTCTCTGTGGAGCTCCCTATGCACCAGATCCTGGACCTAACTTCAGGTGACAGGATCCTGTTTGTGTGTACAAACACCATCCCCTGAGATGGTTCCACCTGAAGGTAGTGCAGGACCAGTAGATGAGGAGTTCCTAGAGTGGGTCCCAGATGTGGTGTCTCCTGGTAACATAGCCAGATGAGGTGGGAGAGGTGGAGCTTCTGGCAACTGTTTCCCAAACATGCTATTGTGTCACTGTTATAGAACATATGTGGGTAGTGATAGTCCACACATTCTGGGATTATGTCTAACAGCATGCATAGATATCCCCATTAACACAAAGCAACAGATGTGCAGCAGTCACGTAGCAAACAGAACACATGCATATATGGAACCATAGTGGTCCTTACAGTAGCATGCAGGTGACATTGTTCGTAACAGGCCACCAATGATAGTGTTTCAATATGGAACATGACTGCAAACACATTGTACAAATTGATGTACAATACGATATATGTCCCAAAGGTAGGTCTTCTGTAGACACACCCATTGAGTTGTGTGATCAGATTGTTGTTGCAGATATGGTGGGGGGAGACAGAGAGGTGTATTAAAAACTGTGATAACCATGCAGTATCCTCAGACCTGTTTCCCTCTTTATGTCTTTCAGGCAATATGTCCAGGGAAAGACTGCCTATATACACAGGGAAGGAGAATAATGTCATCATCACATACCTGGTGCAGCACTACAACACCCTGTTTTGGCGTACAGCCCATGATCTGCAGGAGAGGACCACCCTGTGGAACAAGTTTGTCCACAGGGTAAACTATGTCAGCCTGCATAACCACAGTTATGAGTAGGTCTCACATCGATGCACTGATCTTTTCCGCCATGCCCATTGGCATGCTGCTGTGGTTAGGGGGGACCAGCTTGCAAAAGGGGAAGTCATGCCATCCAGCCCCCCTGACACATGTTGAGGAGCTCCTCGCCAGCCTCGGTGCACTTGCCCACCCCCGGAAACACAACACCTGGTGGAGAGCATAGTGGAGGTGGGTGCTACCAACACAGTGACAGAGGAGTAATGCAGGTAAGGCCACAGAGCACATCAGTAGATCACTGTTGCGTATCCATCCACATCTGTAGAGTTAGATCATGGATATATGTGAGATGAAATATGTATAGTCTGTTGTTGTGTTGTAGTAATAAACAGATGTGCATAATCTGTAGTATTGTGGGTTTGTACTGTTGTACTGTAATGCTGCACCCACCCTGTACCAATGCCACAGGTGTGGCTACTGACATCACATCTCTCACACAATTATGTAGGTCCCTCTGGTATCCCTCCGGGGCAGCAGCCTGTAGCTGGTGAGTATAGGGTTGTTCAGGTTTGCCAGTACACCGGTCATTTTATGGCCATGGTATAGTCCATGCACACATTTAACACACCTACCCATAATGCATGCGGTACATGTTCACATATTGTTGCTGTTAACTGCACTGCATCACAGTGGTCACCATGATGGTGTATCTGAAGGGTATGTAAGACTCCTGCAATAAAACTAACACCCTGTCATTGCAAGATGTGCACACAGAGATGACCATAATGGTGGGGCAAATGGCCTACAGTAGGGACATGTCTGAAACATCACCCTTATACAATGCTACAACAGTGTATATACCGCTATTACAATGGCAACTGTTACAGATCTACATTACGACATAGCACAATATTGTATTCCACAACCTGCAATGTGGTCCTAACATGAGCAATGAATGTGTAATATGGAATCCTATGCTAGGACAGCAAATATGGGTAATACATACCTTCACAAATACTGGAAGCATATGTGTGCATACACTCCAGATAACATATTGTGGCAGCAGCTTTTGAGGTACTGACAGCATGCATTCTTCATGAGTATGGACCTTCCAACAAGTGCAGGTCCACAATGTCACACCAATAAATGGTCTGCTCTCCGAGACGTTTGGCCATCAAATGTGCCCACTTAGCTGCAACAGAGGCAGCTGTGTCTTGCACACATCTTACACGCCATGGAATGGATCCCATACCCAACAGATAGCACCCAGGAGATGGACATATAGCCTTATGTTACCATTGCATATACCATGGCAAACAGTGCAGACAGTCATGTATGTGGCGAGGATGCATGGGACAGGATTAATGTAGAAAATAAACAGATGGCCATCCAAGACAAGAAATTCCTTACCTCTGAAGCCAAGATTACTCTATCTCTCTTGCCTACCTTCTACCCAGTCTAATGTACAATTCTAAAATTCTCACAAATCTTAACTCAGCACTCCTGACCAAACTCAAATCTACCTACAACAAGGTAACTAGATTTGCTGCCCAACAAACTTACAAATCCCATCACTGTCTCTCTCTAAAACACCTAAACTGGCTTGAATTACCCCACCAGCTACTTCTCTCTCAGCTCCAGATCATCCATTCTATCCTATACCAGCCTTCTTACTGCCTAGCACTATCCCCGCTCATCTCCCATTATTCTCCCTCCAGACCTCTCTGAAGCTCTAACCAAGACCTACTCCAAATGTACAAACCAAAGTCTAAATTTGGATGCAGCATGTACAGCTATCACCCCACTATTGTCTGGAATAGGTTCCAACTAGAAATCAGGACCCTTACACATCCTAAACAATCTATGACAGCCACCAAAGAGCACTTTAAAAGTCACTGGTCCTGCCACTGCACTCTCCCTCCTTAACATCCCCTACTTCTCATACCTTAATCTACTTTCTGCCTTTAACTCATTCTTCTCACTAGCTCTCTCTAATCTTCCTTGACTACTCTTTCTGCTGTCTTCTAAAATCTATTAAGAAAATTGCCTCAGAGAAACATTCTATTGTAATTGTCTTGCCTTCATGCAACTACATCATGATAAAACTGGGTTTTTGTAACCACTTACATCAAAAACTATACTCATCTTAATGACATATTTCTTTTTATACACCTTGAAATAGTTATGCTATACTCCTTATTATTGACACTGTATAACATTGTATTGCTACTTAATGCCTTGTAATAATCATGTAATATTGCCGTTTAATGCTAATTTATAATGACAGTTGTATAATATGTTGGAGCTTTTCTCCCCGGGCCGCCGCTGGAAAATGGCTCTTCAGCACAATCGGACAATCCCAGTCAAGAAATGTAAAATAAAATAAATAAATAATAAATAAGACAGATGATGACACACATTGCAAACTGGTCATGCAGGCTGCCTAGAAACATGCCACAACACTGTGGGAGTTGCAGAAATGTCTAGCAAGTACTGGCTGTACAGTACCCATGTTGGCAATTGCCTGGACCCTGAATATGTGTGGCCCATGGATTAGGGTAATCAGATGGGACAGTTGTACTACAGGAAAGATAAACCAGGCCTCTCTGTAGATAGTGTATGCATAACAGCAAAGGTCCCTAAATGGCATGTGTTGCATTGTGTACTGGTGTACCAAGACCATGTTGTAAACCTACAGACTGTATCAATTAAGATAAATGTGCTGCACAACCAACATCTCACCCCACCTCAGGCCCACCATCCCCATTTGTACCTTGCCGGTGCTAGTGTACACCTTTATGTTTGCCATTCATTATCAGGGACTAGGCTGGTACACATGGTGTTCAGTGTTTGGGACATTGCAAAATGACACATGTGTAGGCCATAGTTGTCAAGCATCTGCCAAAAGGCTGAGGGTGGAAAGGGGGTGTCATTTTGAAACACAACAGTGCACTGAAGCAGAGATCCAAAAGACACTACAAATGGCTATATCTACACACAGTCAAGGTCAGGAACTGTGGCAGACATAACCCTGACTCCACAGCAATGGTAATGGCACTGTGTGACCTCCAAAGGATGTGCACATGAGTTGACCTTGCAATCATGCAGATTTGGGGAACATTTGTAGGGCAGACTGACCAAATACTGGCAAATACAGATGGTCCATGCTAGTATACCCCTGCCAAGAATAGTGACTGCTGTCGTACACATAACAGTAGGTGCAATAAACCATCATGATAAGGGCGTGCACACATATGCACCCACAAATTGTATGCAGCTTAATCAGCATCTGCACAGCTAACACATTTGTTTGACACTGCATTTGATTGCACAGGTCATATGTCACATATCAGGTTCGTATAATGTTAACATATGCGGTAATGAGGCCCCATGGCATATCAAGGAAGAGGGTGCCATACCAATAAGGGTGTGTACACTCCCCATAGCCACAGTAAGCTTTGAAAGTTGTCAGTGTAATCGTATTTTATTGGCCGTACATGCCCCGCTGATGATGAGATCTGTAAATCAGATATCAGGCATTCACAAATGACATCTGTCCACATATCATACCAGGTAATTGTCGGACAAACACATAGAGGCTGTGAGCAGCAGAGCAAACATAACTGACACACATATACACATTCAGCAATGGTGTGTACACCTGTGAGGTATGGTGCACAGTACATGCCAGGGTGCTGAACAGGTGCAAAGCAATACTGTGTACACGGGTGCAGTGTGTTCCAGGGGAAAGGGCATCACCTACTAACACAATCAATGCATCACAGAGATGTATATTGTTGCAAACAGGGATCGACTATAGCTGCACTGTATGATGTTCAGTGCCATATGTCATGGATGTTGACAGATGGGTAATGAGAGGTCTGTCTGAAACATCTTTGTGCAACCTCACCTGTAAGTGTGTGTGTGTGGGGGGGGGACTAATTTGTCTGTAAGTGCTATCTGGTGGAGTGGAGGGGGTTGATGTATGTAGAATGTGTGTGTGTGAGTGTGTGTGTGTGTGTGTGTGTGTGTGTGTGTGTGTGTGTGTGTGTGTGTGTGTGTGTGTGTGTGTGTGTGTGTGTGTGTGTGTCCATGTATGCACATGTGTGAGTGTGGGGTTGTTCATACCTCTCAACTTCCCTTTGAAATCGTGCAGTACACGGACATGGACAGACACATGAGACACCAGGAATACTTTTCTGACATGTAATCTCAGGACAGCTGATTGTATAATAACATCTGCAGCATGAAACATGCATTGGGAGGGAAAACTAAACACCAGGGATACTGTTTCAATTGCAATCAGCAGAAAAGTGAAAGAATACCCATGTATGCAGCACTACAGATTCATTGGGGAATTACTAGACAACACCAGAGAGTGTTACCAAATATTACTGTAGTCCACATAAAAAGTTAATAGAGCAACAGATCTTGCATCTGCTGAACAGTAGTTAAGTATGACACTCCAGTGTGTGACACTATTGAGTGACTGTAGTTGCCCATAACATATAGGGTCATGCTCAAGATGTCTGGACAAAACCAGAGTGAACACTGGATGACATCAGGGAGTCTTTGCAAAAACTACTCCAGTCAAGTCAAAGAGGTAATGGAGTAACAGGTCATGTTTTGTGATCACTTTTCTAGACAATTAGAGGAATGATACATTAATGATTGGTATTATTGACTGTAATTATTCAATTCTGATGCAGGATGGGGAGCTTAAGAGAAAAAAATTAGGGACATTCTGTAAACTCAGGGACAGGTAAGTAGTATGGTGGAATGTCAAGGTGTGTGTGTATGTGTGTGTGTGTGTGTGTGTGTGTGTGTGTGTGTGTGTGTGTGTGTGTGTGTGTGTGTGTGTGTGTGTACTGTTAAGCAATGATGTACAGGTCTTAAAGTGCATTTCTTGTTTTACCCTCACAGGTGGCAAGGTGGGCCAGGGTCCTTCCTGCAGGCAATCTGATGTTGGTGTCCATGCAGACACTGAAAATGATGATACATGTGTTGAGGCACAGGTGGGGTTGCCAGGGGCTGAAGCTGTGCCATTGTTTGAAATCCCTCTGTTATCCACCCCATCCCCGCACAGAGTCACAATGCCTATACATACCCCATCAGCAGAGCCATAGCTGAGGGACAGTTGGCGGTTGGTGGTATCTATGGCACGTGTATCTGGACACAGCAACCATAGTCAGATGTCTGGCAGGATACCACATAGGCAGATGTACAGGAGTATTCTTTGGAGGGCTGGTGGTCATCGTGCCCCTGGCAGAAGTGCCACATCTGGTACCACCAGATGCATGTTTCAGGCCATCATGGAGGTGCAGGCATGTATAGAACGATACATCAGACAGGCTCTAAGGCTGCTGAGGGCTACTTATTCAGCTGTCACTGATAAAATCTGTGATCTTGCAGGTGCCCTCCATTATTTTTCAGAGGTCATGGATAGACAGTTGGGTGAGATGGTAGAAATCCTCAACCGTGGAATTTCCGTGCTCAAGCATATGGTAGGAGTGGTGCGACAGCCATGTGGATGTAGGCCAGCAACACCAAGAGCTGGAGGTTGACGTGGATGTGCAAGAACACTGAGCTGCTCCCATAGTTTCAGTACCAGTCCCTGCACTGCAGGGGGCACTGTCCACACCACAGCAGGCCATGTACACATGACTCTGGCCAGTCCCAGGAGGGACCTGGATCCTGCAGACATAAGTCATCATTAGGGGAGAGTACCATATTGTGGCTTCTACTTGGTGGTGCCCATGGAACGCCTGGCAGGCACAGTTCTCGCATCTGTGGCCAGAGACAGTGAACTGCACACCCTGCCAGGTATAGTCTGCAGCTGTCCAAAAAACACATGTATAGGGCAGCCACATGGCAGAACTCTGTTTATGCATACTCACACACAATTCAAACACAGCTAGGGCAACCCCATACCTACACACACCACATCACCATGGCCATATCAATAATTCAACCCCCTCACTCACACACATGGTGTCAAACATATGGCACAGCCTTTGTCTCTGGCAAACAAACAACACACCCTGTGCAAATGATGATAACTGTGCCACATCCCTGTCATCCATAACCTCAATGCAGGTACAGGCTAATATGGTTCTGATGCACACAGTGGCTGTACTACAGTGTACCAATGTAATGCTGTGTAACATGTTGTCAGCAGTAAAGTTTAATGCTTAAATGTCAGGAAGTGCAGCTGTCCAGCCAAGATGTATTATAGCTGTTATAAACACTGAGTGATTGTGGTATCCATAATGTATTCCACTTGTGTTGTAGGTGTTCATGTGTCAGCAGGAGGATGGTCTGCTTTTGTATCCTACAAGGGGTATGGCACTGTGGTGACACCTTGGCTGTCCCATATTCTGGGTACAGGTGAATACATGTCACAGGTCTGTATAACAGTTACTGCATGTGTCACGTGGCTGATAGGTCTGGGGTGGTGTATACAGGTGACTGCATGGTGCCTGCTGTCAGCAGCCTTTCTACAGTAGACAATAAGTGTACTGAGTGGTACACACCACATGTTTGTGTATAACACACACAAAGGCTTTGGTGTTGATGCAATAAACAGAGAATAGTGTACACATGGATGTATGTACCTATGCAAGGAACACATTGTAGGCTAGGTAATTCCACCAAGACAGAATAGGCACAACAACACATTGGAAATATGCAGTCTGCTAGTTTAATGTAATTGACAATGGTACTGGCAGGGTATATGTCCCCTTTACCAATGTAGTGCAATCCTCAACTCAGTAAACATAGGTGTGCTGGTGTGGGTGGCACAGGCCTACCCTTTGGAGAGTGAGAGGTACTGTAGAACCACAGATAGTGTGATAGACAACTACTTAACCTGTTAACATGAATTGTACAGTATTACGGCCAGTTAAGTGGGGGGATACATTCAACGGTAACTGCAATGATGGTGGCTGTGTCCACAAGAGCCACACCCGGCTATATATACCAAACCCCAGTATCGCTGCATACCTATATAGTGGGAAATCGGGCATTTACACATCTACCACTAGTTGTGATGGAATGTATTTCCACAGGATGATACCTGTGAAATGTTAGCATATGCCAGGAAGTTCTCAAACAGATGACCTCCTGGGACATGTAAATTCTGCAAATGGAAGTAGATTCTTTCACATATGCACACATTCTTACTTGGCAACACTGGGACTAAAACCCCTGCCTAGGTATGTAGTGCTACTGATGCATGTGGCCTTAGTTGCACACACCATACAGCTGTTAGGACAGCTTTTAGGATGAGGTGTGTTTCACATTAGATGTTACGTGAAGAACATCCCCAGGCCTGTACAGTATAGTAATAGGGGATGTACTGGTTGTTTATGGGCAATACATAGTGTGACACACTGTCATATACACACTGAAAAAACACATAACAGTGAGACACACATCAGAGAGACATGGGCTTATCAGTCCTAACTACCTTGCCAGTGTGTCCATTGTGTTACAGATAAGTTGCACACAGCACATGCATAACTGGGCTGGATAGTGTTATCAGTTACCTGTATGGTTGATGGTGACAGTAGTCCCCATACTGTGGAACATGGGACATGTACCATGGGTACCATGGTGTAAAGACTCTATACCCAGCAGCCACACCCCACAATTGATATTGTATGCACTGAAACCCATGATAACACTCTGACATACCCACCATCACACATTGACCAGGACTGCAATATACCTTATCTATCCCAAGAGTGCTACTGCAAGGATATGCATCTAATGCACATGCCACAGGCATAGTAGTGTGATGCATTGTAATGGCTCTCCTATGGTCAGCAACATCACTATCCCTAATACTGTGTGGCAAGGCATATTGTATTAGGAGACTGTGGCCTCAGAATGCTGTACCCTTCAAATATACACACATGCACACATGCACACACTTGCCAGAACTCAGTGGGCATTGCATGACTATCAACCCATTTGTACAACAGTGTTGTGCTGGTACTGCAAGCCCCAGGTAGCCCTTAGGGAGAACAGTGTAACAAGGCACATGTAATGTCTGGTACAGCAGCAGACACAACTAACTATAGCAATGGAGGGTGCAGTGTGTTTGAAGGGCCTCAGGGTATTCTCAACTACAGGTCTACAAACACACAGACACTGATAATCTCAGTAATGCACACATGCACATTTGTCAGTATTCAGGTCCATTGGTGCTGGTGTTCATAGGTGTGTACCAGGCTATTGTCCATGGAGAGATGGGAAGTATAGGGGATGTGTGTACAGTGGTATCATGCCACCTGCCATGTGCCAGCATGCCTTATATCAACAGATACCACAGGGGTGATCCTCAGGATGAGAGTTACATGCATCAGCCAATCATCTGGTTACCTCTTGCAGAGGGCCAGTGAGGTGCTCCTTTTGACATGTATGCAACATATATTACATAACATGGTAAGTGTCTGTCTTGGAGACCTGTACCCAAGCATGTTCTGTTGACTGTGATAGGATAGTTGAGGTATCTATGGCATGTAGTGCATACACAGTGTGGATTCCTAGCTGTGACATTCATAACACAGCTGGGCAGACATGTAAGTGTCAGTAAAGCATAGATTGCCTGTAAGTAGCCAAGACGGATACCTGGCATCTGCACATCTGTGCAGAGGACAGACAGACATCAGCTAGCCAACTAGCTATGCATTAGGATGAATGTGTTGACAGATAGATGTCTGACTCCGATAGGTATGCCATTATTACATGACAGCAGCCCTCACTGACATGTGCTATACACACAGTAGTCTACAGTTATTTTCCATATGTCAGATCATTATCCATAATACATATTTAATGATGCACAGCTCACACACCAGGAACACGACAGTGAGGACTCAGAGTCCATCTTTGCATGCAGGGTGTTTGGTTCCAGTACTACATTCTGCAATCTACTCTTACATGTAAAGCACTGTCAACAGTAGTAATGTAATGATAAGCTACATGCCAGTGTGACTGCATATAATGCAGTCACAGCACATAGACGCATGTTATGTACATGGCATTAAATACACTTATTAAAGACTAAAACACAAATGTTGACCAAAAACAGCGAATCTCCAACATGTAGGAAAAGTATAAAAACACAAGTTTATTGTGCTGCAAATACAAGACGTAAAAGCAACTAACAGTAGTATAAACAAATAACGGTTAAGCACTTTTCATCTCAATTTAAGAGACTTCTTCAGACCTTAGGGAATAAACACAAATACTCACTTATTAAAGATGTCATTACCCTGCTGTGTTATCAGACTGGAATGTGAGTACTTTTTACCAGGGCTGAGCCATGCTTAGCAGGTTTCAGCATTGCAGCGATATAAATGCTAAGCAGATTTCCGCACTAGTAAGTGAAGCCTATACAGTGTAAGTGCCTGTATGTTTAACCATAAGATAGCAGTGCTTACCATCCCTGAAACCCACACAAACCCACTTAAAGCTGCACAGAACTGCCTTAACCACTCTGTATCCAACAGCCTTTGTTCTGCCCAGCAACAAAATAAACAGCCCTTGGAAATCTTGAACACAGGACCCTGCACACTATAGTCACAGCAGTTAACCACTAAGCCATCACAGCTGTGAAGACAGCTGTTGTTTTTCTAATATATATGTCAGTGCACACATACTGAATAGTATTGGACAGCTGCTATGACTTCTACAATGGTGTAGTACTTGTTAGTGATATTACTGTTGAATCACATATGTTGTTATATCTAAATATACAAATATCAGATAAATACGGTGTGATATATCTGGGAAGGTATAAACAACAGTAATGTTTACATATATATATATATATATATATATATATATATATATATATATATATATATATATATATATATATATATATATATATATATGTATGTGTGTGTATATGTGTATTTGTACATATATATATATATATATATATATGTATATACATATATATATATATATATAGATCATTGATATGTATATATATATATATATATATATATATATATATATATATATATATATATATATACATGTTTAACATATGTCCAGAACATGGAGTGGAGTCATACCTTAACACAAATAGTAGCAACTTCTTAGTGCAAGGGGATGTCATGTACATATTGCAGGTATAAAAGTAGACTGTTGTTACTGTAACAGGGGTTGTCTTAACAGAAATGTTGTAAATGGGAGGTCACACCTGATATTGACATGTATGCCATCAGTTACTGACAGACATAATAAGGTCATCATAGTACAGTACCACAGATATCACAGTAATGGTACTGTGGAATACAGCAGAGATATGACCAATAAATGCGGACAGTCTGACACACTCTGGCCAGTCCAGAGGTATACACAGAACCCCTTAGTGCAAGACATGTGGACCAAACCTGACAATGTGGATGTTAGCCATGTAAATGTGTATACCACGTAAATACTGAAATACATATGCTCACACAGTTTATGCATTCACAAACTCCTGTCTTCCCGACACATAATAACTGGAGGAACAGAGGTCACAAGTCCTAATACTATCCACTAGTTAGTGACATACATCTGTACAGCATCCCACTGCTTTGTCAGAAATACACAACAGTTATGGTGACCCGGCAACAGTACATCTGACAAATATCTGGACATAACATCACACTGGCTAAGCACACTGAGCTGCTAGGCATGTCACAAAGCACTGTACAAACTAGAGGCAGACTGCCGCAACACTGGCCTACATTTTTTATGGGGGAATATACATGTGCTTGCAAATATATCAGGCTCTACATGCATGTAAGAGCATGGAGTAACAGACACCTGTGTGAAAGCGCATACCCACAACCAATGTGAACACAGCCACAGCCAAATATGGTAAGTGTGCTTAATATTACAATATATGGACTGTCTGATCAACACCATCCTCATATGTGCCACTCCCACACTAACCCTACATATAATGGGCCAATACACAGTGTATTCCGATGCCTGACTGCAGTATGGGACATGTGTGGGTTTGGCTCTACAAACATGTAAGCCAATAGGGTACCATACATTGGACCAGCATGCAACATCAGATAGAACAGGACCAAGAACAATGACATCTACCACAGTCTGTACACAGGCCAAGGTACATATTTGCAATACACACTCTGTCGATAATCACCATAAGTACACAGACCTCACTACTGTACACACTACAACAGAATGTCCAAGTTTTGTCCTCAAATATAACCCCTACTATACATACCATGCCTAGCACTCTGATATCTCATTGAATTGTTATCATGTATGATGAAAATAAATAATGGTGTACTGAACATATGCACCTCTTACTGCATTACATATGTACAAAGGTTGACGGAGTTGTGGCTGGAGGCACAAACACAGGGCCAATATTGACATGTTGGTGTGATAACCTCATACATGTACTGGTGTAACAGGATTTGTTGGGACATATGTCTTCTGAGGGATATGAAGTCAGTAACTCTCATGGCTATCACCATGTACTGACTGCAATCCTCAAGATTATGCTACTGCATTTCTAAAGATAGGTCATCTGTGAGTAACACAACACAACACACGTAAGGCTCAAAACACTGGCCAGTCTGCAGATAGCTTTACAGGTGGGAGTTTCCTCAACCACATAACACTGTCATGACAAGTATTAAACCATGTAGACCAGCCATATTCACACAAGCCATGTTAAACCAACATTACTTCAAATGCAGAAGAGCAAGACTTACATTCTGTAGTCATGTCTGGAACATTCCCCTCCTGTTTGTTGGCCTGTCTCCACAGTGTATGTTGTAAGAGGTATATTCCACTACCCTCTGTGATGCTGTTTGCCAAACACAAACATGAAGTACTGCTCACAGTGAAAGAAAAGGGCCAACACCCAAATGATGTTCCTAGTTATAGGAGTGTGTTTCCATGCAGTTGGCTATGGGAATGTTACCACAGCTGTTCCACATGCAGTCAGCTAGTGGGGGACTGCAATTTGTGCACAGGCTATCAGCTGATCATGTGCATCACTTACAAAACACAAGCTGCTGCCTAAGCAAAGCAGGTGTATTTCTCCACATCCACCAGAGAGGGAGTGTGTGAGACAGACAGAGACAAAGTAAGAAAGGATGGGGTAGGAGAGTAAAGGCTAAGCATGTTTGTGTTACACACTTACCAGTACAGGATTTCAAACCCCTGCCTGATTATGTATTATTATTACATTTCTATGCTGTCATTGCATGCACCACAGAGCTTACATATTTGAGAGCTGTCCAAAGATATATGTGAAAGTGAGTGACGTCAGCAACAGTGATAAAGGAGGGATAAGGTAGGTGTAGTACATGTGCCTGTCCACAAAAACAGGTGTCAAGGATGACACAAATACACTCTTCCAGGGACTCACACACATTATCACAGTTGGCAGGGTCAGGATTAGAATTCCTAACTAACTAGTTTGCTACACTACAGTATTACTCAGGTGTCACATGCACCACAGAGGTTATCAGGCTGACATATGGGCAAAGGGTATGTAAAGGGGTCTGACATCAGAAACAGGTGTGCCAGTACTGACATGCATGGGTTCATTGCTTTACAGGTGTGTAGTGGTTAACTGTGCCAGAAGGCTGTACAAGGCTAGGCAAAGGTTATACCTTGGCATCAGGCCACATGACAGTGGTCTGCAGTGTAGCTCAGGTGTGTAGTCTCTGGATTGGCCCACACAGGTGGGTATTGTATTCACCATCCACTCATCTGGGTTACTATTGTGGGTGGCCAGTACTGTGCAATGCTTGCCATGTATGTGTTCTATATTCCATACCATGGATGGTGTCTTTGATATTCACATGTCCCACATGCATGTTCTGTGACATGTGGAAGTGTACCTGAGGTGTCTGGGGAATGTTGTGTGGACAGATTGTTATCATCTGATGTGGCAATCCTGACCTCATGTGGTGAGAACTGGCAATGGAACTCAGGTTGATCCTGCACCTACACTGACAGCATTATACAGGTATTCACATGTGTTAGTGGCATCTGTCCATACAGGGCATATGTATAAGACATGGTATTTCCTTTGTGGGTTACATTTGCTGACTACAGTTGTTGCACGTGTCCAGTGGGGAACATAGCAAAGGACCACTGTATTCAATTATTTGCCTATTGTAGGGATGGAACAGGATGCCATGTCCACTGCAATCACACCATGGTTACTATCTGTGAGAAATATGCAGGGAACTACCAACATAGTGGTTGTTGCCTAGCCAATTGTGTTTGTGTATGAGACATGGGTGGAGAGTGTTCTCTGGGTAATACAAAGGTTGCCTATATTGTTCCCCAATCCATAATATCACATGTAGGGGTATGGATTGTCTACAACAGCCTTCTCTGCTGTTTGACATCAGTTGTCCTTGTAAGGTGGACATTGTGACATATAATAAGTCCTCCATATAAGAAATTTGCAAAACCCGCTCCACAATGAGTCCTGTTATTATACAACCACAGCTACCACCACACAGGATACTGATGACAAACACACACACACACACACACACACACACACACACACACACACACACACACACACACACACACACACACACAGAGTCTCACAGTTGCCATGTCTGGGATTAGAACGCCTAGCTAACTAGTATATCAAACTATAGCATTACGCAGTTATAGCACGTGCCACAGAGCTTACAGGGTTATTCCTTCATCAAAGGTGTACTTCAAGGTGAATGACATCATCAGGCTTGCCAAAGTAGGGCAATAGAAATTGTACTGACTGTGAATGGCTTCAAAAGCATTGATCCCTACATAGACAAATAAACACACGCAGAGTTTTACAGTTGCCATGGTTGGGATTAGAATTTTTATCTGACTAGTACATCACACTACAGCATTACACAGTTACAGCATGCACCATAGAGCTTACAAGACTGTTCTTTCCCCAAAGGTGCATTTCAAAGTGAATGACATCAGCAGGCTTGCCAAAGTAGGGCAATGGAAAGTGATTTGACTGTGAATGGCCTCAAAAGCAATGATCCCTACACCAACAAACAACCACACACACACAGAGTTTCACAGTTGCCATGATTGGAATTAGAATTTCTACCTAACTAGTCCATCACACTACAACATTACACAGTTATAGCATGCGCCATGGATCTGACAAGGCTAATTCTTTCACAAAGGTGTGTCTCAAAGTGAATCACATCAGCAGGCTTGCCAAAGTAGGGTAATGGAAAGTGATTTGACTGTGAATGGCCACAAAAGCATTGATCAATTCACAGACAAACAATCACACACACACACACACACACACACACACACACACACACACACACACACACACACACACACACACACACACACACACACACACACACAGCTAAAGTAGGGCAATGTAAAGTGTAGTTCATAGGTTGGTACTAGGCTATCGGCCCTACGGCCTATGCAAGCCTAGCCATAACAATTCCCTGGCTATTTCTCCCCACAATATTTATTTCCCTGGACCCCTGTCTAGCAGGGCAACTGATGTGATCCCGGGGTGAATTTCTTATCTCTCATCCAATCGTCAAGGTTCCTTTTGAAGATGGCCAAAGTGGCACTCTGCTTGACATGTATGAACAGTCTATTCAAGAGTCTGGGGAGTCTCTGGGTCAGAAACCCATCCCTCCAGCATGTTTTGTTCATTGTGATGTCAAAGAAATCTCACCTATACTATAGTGTAAATATTCTTTGTTTTGGTATTTTATCCATCGGAGCACCTCAGGACTTTCACTGAAGATGCTGTCCTATTTTAATATATGTTATCAGGTCAGATAAGCATCTAGCTTTTGTAGAGCACCTTATCTTGCATTAATACAACAGCTGCTCCCTCAGAAATTGTTAACTGCAGTTTAAGGTAGTATGCTGGTAACTGTAGATCGCACACTCTTTTGAATTAATTACTACTAAATGTTCTCTCTGAATTTGAATGTGTAGTGTTTTTACATTTGTGGAAGCCGTCCACGCTTAATGTTACTACATACAATGCTACCTACACACTTTTTAGTGAATTAGGTGATAATTTAAGGCTATTTGAGCTGTTGTATCTTAAATTGAATTGTGCAGTATCAACATAGTGTGATTGAAAGTGCAAGAGCTGGGTACTTGTATAATACACTCTACACTAGGTATACTGGTCCTTTTAATGTAATAAATGCTGAATGGAATTAGCCTTTCAGTAATATGGCTCCAAACACATGAACTCTGCTGTAGTGATCACTAAAAAAATAGCGACAGGCTAATAGTCACCTGTCTGGTACCTGCCTTTACTAACTAAAGTGCTTTAGTTACTCTAATGATTATTAAAACCACATATGGCACTACCTAGACTGCTTTGTTCAGTATAACTGATGTTGTATGGTCGATATATAGTGCTAACTCCTTGTATAAAGTGTTTTTATCTCGCTGTGCTCGGAGAACTATATAGCTGCGTTTTCCTTGTTTAAAGTAAATCAGTACGAATATAATACAATATGTACATCTGTATAGCTGTAAATACATCTATGTGAACCTAATGGGTATGGTTAAACTGGTGAACTGCATCTCCTAGGATCCTTACCTTAAGTAGATATTCAGTATATTTAGAAAAGTAACTGACTTTTTACCTGGCACTTTTAGGTTTATGTATTCTAGTATTTAACTAAAGCTGTTATTATAGGAGTAAATGTGGTCAAATCCTTTCTGTTTTTTTTTTCTTTACCAGTCTTTTTCTGTTCCCCTCTATGTAACCAGCTCTCCAACCTGCCTGTCCTATATAAAGAATTTGGGAATCTGCCCCATCTGAAGACCAAGAATTCTACCTTACCTAATGCTAGGGGGATAAGAATAGTGCAAAACCTCTCTCTGAGCTTCTTTCCCTCAAGGAAACAAGAAAGTACATTTACCAGAACACTGTGTGTACTTAATTAGACTTGCCTAAATATATATCTGGAAGTAAATTGTAGGTTAGTGAACACTCCCTAAGCAGGACAGCCAGCAGTCAAAAGCCATCTCTTCTCCTATCTACCATACCCTTCCATCTCACTATCTCTGTATATTTTTCTCCCATTTTTCCCTCCTATTACTTCTTGCCCTGTTAGCCTCTATGAGTAGCCAGGATTGCAATACATCCTATTGACCAGTAGGTGGCATCATCTACCCTAACTATTCTTCTTGAACACATATCTTACTACGTTAAGTTATAACTCCCAGGGATTCCAGCTTTCCCTACACTTATCTCTCCTGCTGTCCCACTCTATTCCTTTTACTTTACTCTGCTTATTCTGCTACCAACCCACCCAACCATCTCTCCCATACTTACCTTAGCAGTCATCACTCTACTGATTGTTCTCCTAGGGTTTAATCCCTCACTTGCTCTACCTGCTCCGTTCGCCCTGTGGGCTCACTCTGCTCCCCTACCCTGCCCCCAAATCTCACCCACCCCCAGTACCTCTACATTTATCCTCCCTAGACCACACCCTCATTAGCACACTCCCTTACATGACCCACCTCCTTAAAGTGATATAACCCATTACCATTTCTGTTAAACACAAACCTAAACAGGTAATTTCCCTCTTCAGTAAGCTATATCTACTACCTCATTATGCTACCTTCATCAAGCTCACCATTCCCAAAGGTGCTTTTCTTAATACTATTCTTATCTTTCCTTTCTATACCTTACTTACTTACATTCTATGAATACCTTTACTGCCTAGGATTTTATAACTCCATAAGGCAAACCTCTATACCAACACTTGAAGTCCCTCTCAGCAATACATTTACACCCAGCGCAGCTACCTGCCTCCCATCTAAGTATCACAGACTGACCCACATTAAATTCTATAGTCCAAGAACTGGGAAATTCCAGGAGTACTCAAGTAGGTTCTTACAACTTTCGATAAGAGTACAATTTCATCCCTTAATAGATGGTGATATCCACCCAAACCCTGGACCAACCTCTACCACTACTTTACTGCCCCACACCCCAATTCCTGTTAATTCACAATTGCTAGACAGACCGTCTAACTCACTCTTGATAACTCATCTTAGCATATGTAGCATAAACAACAAAGCTGCCCACCTACATGCACTCATGGATGTTAATTCATTTGACATCCTATGTCTTACTGAAACATGGCTCAAGAACTCAACACAAGATAATGAGATTATTCCACCTGGCTATAATATCCTGAGGCTAGACCGTAAAGCTAAGAAGGGTGGGGGAGTAGCTATTCTATACAAAAGTGAATTACAGGTGACACCTATAGATTCTCAACCTCCACGTATAAATAAGGCTGAAATCCTTTCTTCCAAATTACAACTTAATAAACATAAATCCAACTACATCATCTGTGTTTATCTTCCCCTGGTAATAACTCCATCACCCTAGAGGATATTCTCAGTTGGCTATCTAATACTTACCCACAGGAAACCATAGTGCTTGGTGACTTCAATATTAATTGGAAGAGCTGTTCCTCTGAACAACCACCTACTTATATTAACCTATATGGTTTTACCAAACCATTACATCCCCTACCAGGACCAATAAACTTAATGGTAAGGAAAGCACCTTAGACTGGATTATTATAAACAGTCACCACCAAACTTACAAAGTAGGGACTCTCCCCGAAGATGTGAGTGACCATTCACTGACCTTTATAATCAGATATAAAAGTGATATTCCAAACACAACAACCTACAGGACAATAAGGGCCAAAAATAATTTTAACACTGATAGCTTTCAAAATGAACTCTTGGCATGTGATTGGTCACCCCCTAAAAACTTACCTCTAGATGAAGCAGTACAATACTTTAATTTAAAATTCTTAAGTAGTTTAGACTACCACGCCCCGACACGTTCAATTAGAGTCAAGACTAAACCAGCCCCATGGCTCTCAAAAACTACCAAACAAAAAAATCCCCTTAGAAACAAATTATGGGCAAATTGGCGTTCAACTAAAAACCTTGTTGATCAATTAAAGTTTAGACAACTTAGAAATGAAACAAAAAAGCCATATTGTTAGACAAAAAGAATTTTTACTTTGAGCTCCAACAAACAAACTGAAATAAACCACAAAGATTTTGGTCTGGCATTAATAAACACTTACACCTTGGGCATGCAGTCACACCTATCCCTTTAGGCTCAGATCACAATAACCCTACTCAAATAGCCAGTACGTTTAACACTTTCTTCACAGAGACTATTCAATCTCTTGCTAATCAGCTATCCCCTGATGCATCATCATCAAGCACCTCTATCACCAATGCACCCGCCTTCATTTCACTTTCAACCTGTTCCTACATCCCTTGTCTGTACACTCTTACATAAGCTTAAACCTACCACCCTCTCTGCAGATCTATTACCTGCAGAATACCTGCAAACAAGCAGCAAAAGCCATAGCCTTCCCAGTATCCATCCTGATAAACAGAACTATTACAGAAGGAACTATCCCATCAGTCTGGAAAATCTCTCACATTATCCCTTTGCATAAGGGAGGCAACTCGAATGAATTATCAAATTATAGACCTATAGCCATTTTATCTCCACTGGCTAAGATCATGGAGAAATGCATTCATAAACAGCTGTTAAACCACCTAACAGAAAACAATTTACTAGCCAACTCCCAACATGGTTTTAGACCATTTCATAGCGCCACCTCTGCTCTTTTATCATTCACAGATTGTATTAATAAGAATCGTAACAGATACGTTATCCTCAGCCCTCTTCATTGACCTTTCAAAAGCCTTCAATATGGTTAACCACCACCTACTCATTAATATACCCAAAACGCTGTCTCTAGACACACTAGCTATTCAATGGTTTCAATCATACTTAGATAATAGGCAGCAGGCTGTCCTATGGGAAAACAACTTGGGGTCCCTCAAGGCTCCATATTAGGTCCTCTCCTATTCTCTGTTTTTATAAACGATCTATACTCTGTTATACCTCAAGCTACTCGTATCTAATATGCAGACGATTCCACGCTAACATGCTCTGCCACCTCACCATCTGTCTTACAGTCCATAACCCAAAATGTGTTTAACATAGTTGGAAAATGGCTTCTACATCAATGCCTCATTCTGAATCCCAAAAAAACAAAACTGCTACTATTCACTCCCACACGTGGACCTCCCCCACTTACTTTTACTGTCACATCAAGCAATGACATTATTATATCTCCTGATTGTACTACTAAATTTCTTGGAGTTCTTACTGACAACAACCTCACCTTTGATTCTCATATTAATAGTAGTATAAAAACAGTCAACAAAAAACTAGGATCCCTATATAGGATTAAATCCTTTTTGTCACCACTAGCCAGGACCACCATTGCCCGTACCCACTTAATCTCTACCCTCCTCTATGCCTCACCTATATATACAAAACTATGTAAAAACAACATCAACAAACTAGCAATATCCTATAATAACATTGCTAGATTTGCAACTGGATCTGACTTTAGAGCCCAACACTGTGATAATCTTAAACAGCTAGGATGGCTAGAACTTCTAAATATAATACTATTTAATCAATTAACAGTTGCTCACAAGATTCTCTACCAACCTACTAACATACCTATGCTTACTAACTTAATCACCCCCTATAACAACCTCAAGACCCTATGCTCAGCAAATAAACCACTTGTACAAATAGGCAAAGCCAACAACTTGGCAGGTGGCTCCTTGTTTGCCAACACAGTTGGAAAAATCTGAAACTCCATCCCAAAAGACCTAGCCACCATTACCTATATAGCATTATTTAAAACCAGATTGAAGCTATACCTTAAATAGGTTCATAGTTTAGTACTAGGCTAACTGCCCTTGTGAGCCTAGCCAATTATCCCTTGTGAGACTCAAACCCTGCACCTTGTGTTTGTAAGGCAACCACCTTAACCATTAGGCCACCCTCCATCACAATGGTTATGCCCTTGCTCTAACCCAGACTAACTACCCCTAATTTCTCAAGGCAGTATTGCCATTACTGTAGAAACTAGTTACTTGCCTGTTAATTTCTAAGAGAGTGCATAACCTAGTTACTTTTTTAAGTCAAATAAAACAAAAGTATTTCTCTTATACTATATTGTTAGCAAAATATTTGCATGGCTAACCATAGCTGAAATGTATTATGATTCTGCTTACAGAAATGTAACAAAATGCAATGTATAGGATGATAATCTGCACATTCAACTGTATTTCTAAATGTCTTAAATTATATATGATAGTGTGTTTATTTTGTTTCTTGGAGCTTTTCTCCCTGGGCCTCCACTGAAAATGGACATATATCCAGTTAGACTAGCCCGGTCAACAAATGTAAAATAAAAATAAAAAAAAGGTTTGGATCCCTGGAGCATGTGGCTCTGAGGGATTGGGATTTTTTTAAGTGTAGCATGTCCAACAGCTCTGGGTTTGACATGGCCTTGTATGTTAAGCAGAGATCACCTCTGAGTAGATGATATGTGACAGAGTATAGCTGGATTATTTTTAGATGGTCAGCATACGGCATCTGCTTTAGGTCTGTGATTCTTTTAGTGAGGTATTTCTGCAGCCTTTCTAGTTGTTGCAAATGTCTTGAGAGGTACATACCAAATGGGGCTTTGTATTCTATAATGGGTCTAATGACAGATGAGTACAGTGGGACAATGGCCTCCTTTTTTTCTGGATGAAAAGCCCTTAATGATGAGGTGTGCCACATAGAAGGATTTCCTGACTGTTGTGGCAGTGTGGTTTTCAAAGGTAAGACCACTGTCTACCTGTGTCCCTAAATCTCTTATCACACTTTTGGTGTTTAGTGTACTGCCACCTATGTAGTACTTCATGGGTACATTTCCCTTCCCAAAAGGGATAACTATACATTTCTTGGCATTGAGCTTGAGCCCATGGCTCTGGCACCAAGCATCTGTTTATATAAGGCCCTTTTGTAGAATATCCACATCATTTGGGGATTCAGTAATGGCTCCCAGTTTGCAGTCATCTGCGATCTTTGTTAGCCAGAGTCCCTTAGTGTTGGCCTGTACTTCAGGAAGTAGATGCCAAACAAGAGCAGTCCCAGGACTGAACCCTGAGGTACTCCACTTATCACTTGTCTGGAGCTGGATTTGGAGTTGCTACTTTTACAATGTGGGTTCTGTCAATAAACCAGTTGGCAACTCATCGAGTGACGTAGGGATTAATGCTCAGCTTAGTACGTTTATCTATGATTCCAGACTGGGGGATTGTATCGAAGGCCTTGGCAAGGTCCAGACAGGCTGTGTGGACCACCTTAACTCATCCACAGCTCTGGAGACTGATTTGAAGACATCAATCAGGTTCAGGAAACAAGATCAGGCCTTCACAATCCCAAACTGGGTTGGGTCCAGTGTTTGAAGGTTGCCAATATCTTTGTTTATAAGTTCCATGATAACACGTTCCATAACCTTGTAGATCAGGCTCATCAGACTGATGGGGCAGTAGTTCCCAGGATCCAAGGTGGGTCCCCCCTTGTGGAGTGGGATAACTGTAGCAGTGCACCACTCAGTGGGCATGAAACATGAGGTGAGGCTATGATTAAAAATGGCACTTAGGTGAGGTACCAGTTCATTTTGTAGTCCATGTAGTACACAGCCTGGGATGTTGTCTGGTCCCATGCATGCTATATTCTTAGCTTTGGAGAGTGTGGTTTTTACCTGTGTGGCCATTATTTCTGGAATTTGGCAATCTTTCGGTATTGAAATGGGCCCTTTAAGGGGAGAGAGGGGGGTGAATTTGGCACTGAATTCACCTGCCAGGATATTGGCAATATCTTTGGGATCAGTATATGTATTGCCATTCTTTTGTAGCTCAGAGCAGAACTGAGCATTGCCATTTAGATTCCTGACAAAGCTATAGAATGGCTTGTGGCTGTCTTTGGAATCTTTGGCTATATTATTTTCGTAACTAGTTTTGGAGGATTTTATGAGGGATCTCAGCTTCTTACTGAGGCTGATAAGGGAGTTTTTTGCATCCTGTGATTTTCTTCTTTTCTGCAACAGTTTCTATCTTTTGTTGTAAATTTTGTTTATGGCAGGGGACCACCAGATTGGCTTAATTTTTTTGGAGGAGAGTATCTTGGTACTATTTGGGATGGCATGATTCATGCACGAGTGGATGTGCTTGTACAGATCCTTAATGTAGGATTCAGCAGTTGAACTTTCAGTTCCCATCTACATGGGTTGCATGAAGTTTGTCACTTCTGACTTGAGTAGCATGAAGTTGGCTTCAGAGAAGTTTTTTTACGGAGGTTTCCTTACTGGGATGTGGGGGAGGGATGTGGATGTTAAGGGTGAGTAGCTTATGGGAAGATCTGATCACCGATGGGGTGACCATAGGTGTGGAGCATCGATTTCCCATGTTGGTAATGACCAGGTCTAGGATATTGGAGCCCCTAGTGGGACTAATGATTAATTGATCCAGGGTATTGGAATTTACAAATTCCAAGAACTGTTGGGCACATGTGTTGGTACACGAGTAGTTTTCCCAGTTAATGGCAGGGTATTTGAAATCACTCAGTATTAGGGTTTTTGGTTGTATCATAATATTTTCCAGTATGTTTAGAAAGGTGTTGTGGGAATCTTGGGGGATGGTGGGGGATATGTAGCAAGCTACAATTTGGATTGCAGTCTTACCTTGTGTTAGCTGCACCGGGAGAATTTCAGATGCATTGTGTTGGGCAACTAGCCTGGTGGTGTGAATATCCTTGGTGAATATGGACACTCATCCACCTTTAGTGTTTTGATCCTGGTTTGGTGGCCGAAAAGTTTGGTAAGAGTTGTAGCTTGGTATTGCAGGGGTGCTCTCTGGAGCCTTGATCCATGTCTCTGTTACTGCACAGATATCAATGTTCTCCATTTTTAGGAGTGCCTAGTGACTGTGAATGGCCACGAAAGCATTGATCTCTGTACACACACACACACACACACACACACACACACACACACACACACACACACACACACACACACACACACACACACACACACACACACACACACACACACACACACACATACACACACAGTTGCTATGTCTCAGATTAGAACTCCTACTAACTAGTAAATCACACTACAGTATTACGCAGATGCAGCACACACCATGGAGATTATAGGGCTACTTCTTCCCAAAGGTGTATTTCAAGGTGATTTCCATCAGCAGTCTTGCCAAAGTAGGGCAATGGGGAGTTCAATGTGTGTGCATGGGCCATAAACCATTCATCTGGAAGCAGAAACACAACACTCAGGCACACACAGGTTTAAATATAACAGGTACGTTCATACAACTGCTAGATGAATAATGACTTGTACAGTCATGTTACACAGTTATCACAAGAGCCACAGAGACTATAATGCTGAGGGATACCAGAGGCAAATGTCTACAGGGATTAACATTTGCACATCATGTGGTTTTAGCCAATTGGATGTGTGCTGGGTGGGACCGGCCTCATGATGGAAGGCTCTTTGTCACTGTCTGTCACTCTGTTCCACTATGTATGTGTAAGTTTGGCCTATTATAGTGTGTTGTCCTTGGATATATGTGTGTATTCCTATCCAATGTGTGTGCAAAGCATGACTGTTGTGCAATGTGGAGTGTGTGCAGAAACATCTGCGACTGTCAGATATGTATAGTCCACTGTTGTTGCCAGACATGGGCTTCATTTATGTAAGAGTGGGAGCATGCCCAGTGTGACCTTCTGTACTGAATGTGTGAATCCATTTAAGGTAGGTTGTACTCCAGTGCAGGCTTTTGTGTTGTACACCAACAGCTAGCAACCTATTTCTGCAGCATATCTGTAGATTGGTTGAGAATATGGGGTCAAAATGGCAAAGAATAGTGGTTTACTGAAGGTAATTCTGTCTGCGCTGCTTCTGCTACATGGTTTTGGTGTTAGCAGAGATATTCAGACATATGCACTGTTTTACACTGTGATGTTTTATGTCATCAACTACTGTCAGGTATACATATTTGCTTGCAGTAATTTCCTGGGGAATACAGGGTGAATGAAGCTGTGTCCAGTATTGTGGTCTGCAGCCTATGTATTCTTCCACAATCATGCCATTCTAGAGGGGAAGCTGCAGACACTTGCTGATGGGTCTGTGTAAATGGTTCAGCACCTTGGTACAGTGGTGGCTGAGGATCCCATGCTTGTACATCCATCGACGTGACAGTATGGCCACATCCTGCTGTGGCCATACCTCACAGCTGTACAGATTCACTCAGGTTACCCAGAGGCAGGGCTCATATTTCTGGTCATTACCTCTTCCCATTGTGGTTTACGAGCAGGTTTGTAGTCACCCATTCCTGTGTTTGCAGGCAGGGATAGTATGTGCACACAGCTGAGTTTCAGACTTCACACACTCCATGGCATCCATGTTTCTACCCCTCCCCCCTGTTATTATATCCTCTTCCGAAAATTATGCAAATGTTGTCTGATAAGGGGTCTATATTAGTTCATCAACAGCTTAGGTTGTTGAATCTGTAATAATCGACACCTAAGCATCGAACTTGCAAGATCATGAATGGTCATTTCAGCGAATTCTTTACTTGGGGAAAGAATTCAGTAGGCCGTCCATGAAAAAAATTAACTTTTCAACCAAAATAAAGTGGAAGGCTTTACCCCACACCCCCCAACATGGGGGGCTGTGCCCCCACACCCCACCTAACTAAATATACCAACTCCGAGATTGCTCCACATTTCTGAAAGGGTGAATCCCCGATAATGGCCAAGCAACTTCTTTCCTGAGGAAAGAATTTGGTGAAATGACCGTTCACTACTTTGTAAGTTTGACACTTAGGTGTCGATCATTACAGATTCAACAACCTAAGCTGTTGATGAACTAATATAGACCCCTGATAAGTATCCTATAGTTATCACTTCATCCCAGCTGTATTTAGGGGTTGGTCCACAGTTCATGCAGTAGGACATGGTGGACATGCTACTGTGATTTGTCGACATGGCCTTGCATTTGGGTTCTGTGGACTGTGTTATGTTGTTATTTGGGATTCCATGAGATAACATGTATTGGCAGCACGGGTGAGACACAGGCCTTTGACAGAGGACGGTAGGGCATTTGGTAGTGATGCAGGCCATCTGTAGCAGGCAGGTACATTGTATCATTCCTACAGTCCCAGGCTGCAAGCCACTATATTCCCCTGGGGTGACATGGTAGGTGTGCAAGGTGTTAATGTCAATAGTTTCTGTCCTTATTGATCCAGTGGTGTGGATGTTGGCAGGGTGCTGCTTACAGCTAGGGACACACCTGCATGGGACACCTCTTCAGCATGCTACATTCTGTGGCTATTCCCATACAGAGGTGGAGGTCATATTGTACTCATTCCCAACAGCAGGGATAAGACCTGTGAGGTATCTGTGGCTGATGGTGGTGTGGGCTGGGTGCATGTGTGCTATGGATGCTACTTGCAGCTGACTCACATATATACATGTGACATTCCACTTATGCTGCCTTGTGCAGGGACATCAACAGTTTCTCAGCACTTCATACCTGTGACTTTTGTGGTCTGCCAGTGTTTCGCCAATGACATCAGTATTCCATACTACAAACCCAACTAATGTGCTGCTAACCTGTATATACAATTCCAAAGGTGTGTCCATTTGACAGTAAACTTTTATACACTCTCTGCCTAGGGTACTTCCACCTGTGTACTATTTGTATGTCTGTGTCCACATTCATGCCATGTCCATCTTTCAGATGGTGACAGATATTACATCCGAACAATTAGTATGGCTTACTGCTGGAATGTGTCTTGCTGGGATGCATTGTGTTTGGCACTGCAGTTGTGAGAACTTGGCCCTGTCATCATCAATGCCTGCCATTGGTCACCAGGGCATAACCCACCATGCCTACATGCTGATCACTCTCAGACAATATACAACACACACCAACCTAAGACACACAGCCCTGCATATTGTACATGTGTTACAATCTATCCTGCTACTTTGGCCAGCTCAGGTAATCTGTGCTCCACTGTTATTATATCTACACATGCATGTTACTACATTTCTACATAGTATTGTGGTGAGGGGGGCACACCTGACAACTGTAAACATTTGCTATGACAGTACTGGTATTTCAGGTGCTCCATTTCATTCTGTATTCTGACCTATCATGCAGACTAGAGGCATATCAGTGTACTACAGTTCTTAGGTTTTATTGGCCTACATTTTAGTTTCAGACTTCTTACCCTTCAGAACTAACATCCCACTGTCTGACCTGTTGTAGTCTGTCTGTGCAGGTCTGGAGGGCGGATGTTCTCCATAGCCATCAGTCAGAGGCCTTAGCACAGCCTTTATTTGTGTTTGTCTATACCTGTCCTGTTTGCTGAGACTGTTGTTGGGTATGTGAGCATCACTGACTGGCATGTGGGTTTTGTCACCTTCTCAAGTACTGGCTACTATGGTGTCACCAGTAATTGTTACAGATTTCATGCTGCTAATATAGGTGTCTCCTATCTGCTGGCATCTCATTCAGCCACCCGATTCCCTTGTAAGCTCACATCCATACCTTAGATACAAATAACAAAACATACTACTCCATTCAGCAATTGATAGGGAGAGTGACTTACCTTGTGGCTGTGGCAGTATTGAGGATGGTGCTGGAGGGCTGACTATGTCGAATGCACATAGTACACTCCCTATACATAGCTAAGAACAGGTAGTGTCATGTTTGGCATCCCTTTTACTGTATGTGCATGTCAGAAAGAGGTGTCATTCCCTGGGTTCTTACCATGTTAGTGAATGTGCTATGCGTAGCCTCTTTGCCAAGGCCTGTGACACATCAGTCACTGTGCTAGACAGGGGTCCAGGGAAGTAAATATTATGGAAAGAAATACCCAGGGAATTGTCGTGGCTAGGCTTGTATAGGCCCTAGGGCCAATAGCCTAGTACCAACCTATGAACCTATGAACTACACTTCCCATTGCCCTACCTTGGCAAGCCTGCTGATGTCATTCACTTTGAAATTCTCCTTTGGGGAAGAAATAGCCTAATAAGCTCCATGGCACATACTATAACTGTGTAATGCTGTAGTTGTGATGTGCTAGTTAGGTAGGAGATCTAATCCCAGACATGGCAACTATGAAACTCGGTGTCTGTGTTTGTTTGTCTGTGTAGGAATCATTGCTTTTGAGGCCATTCACAGTCACTACAACCTTCATTGGTCTACTTTGGCAGGCTTGCTGATGTCATTCACCTTGAAATACACCTTTGGGGAAAGAGTAGCCCAGTAATCTCCATGGCACGTGCTACAGCTGTATAATGCTGTAGTGTGATATACTAGTTAGGTAGGAGTTGTAATCCCCAACCTGGCAACTGTGAGACTCTGCGTGTGTGTTTGTCATTAGTATCCTCTGTGGAGGTAGCTGTGAGTGTGTAATAACAGGATTCATTGTGGAGCGGGTTTTGCAAATGTATTATATGGCGGGCCTATTATATGTCACAATGTCCACCTTACAAGGCCAACAGATGTCAAACAGCAGACAGGCTGGCATAGACAATCCATACACCTACATGTGACATCATGGATTGGGGAACAATATAGGCAACTCTTGTATTACCCAGAGAACATTCTTTACCCATGCCTCATGCACAAACACACTTGGCTAGGCAACAACCACTATGTTGGTAGTTCCCTGGATACTCTCCACAGATATTTACCATGGTGTGATTCCAGTGGACTACAGAGGACATGGCACCCTGTCCCATCCCTACATCAGACAAGGCATTGCATACAGTGGTCCATTGCTATGTTTCCCACTGGATGTGTACAACAACTGTAGAGTCAGCAAATGTAACCAATGAAGGAAATACCATGCCGTATACACATGACCTGTATGGACAGATGCCACTAACATCAGTGAATAACTGTATCATGCTGTCAGTGTAGGTGCAGGGTCAACCTGGTTTCCATTGCCAGTTCTCACCACATGAGGTCAGGAATGGCACATCAGATGATAACAATCTGTCTACACAACATGCCCCAGACAGCCCAGGTACACTTCCACAAGTCACAGAACATGCATGTGGGATGTGTGCACATCCCAAACACCATCCATGTTATGGAATATAGAACACATACATGGCAATCATTGCACAGCACTGGCTACCCACAATAGTAACCCAGATGAGCAGATGGTGAATACAATACCCATCTGTGTGGGCCAATCCAAAGACCACACCCCTGAGCCACACTGCAGACCATTATCATGTGGCCTGATGCCAAGATATACCCTTTACCTAGCCTTGTACAGCCTTTTGGCACAGTCAACCACTACTCACCTGTGAAGCAATGCACCCATGCATGTCAATACTGGCAAACCTGTGTCTCTGTATGTCTGCGTGTGTGTCTCTGTGTGTGTGTGCGTGCGTGCGTGTGTGTGTCTGTGTGTGTGTGTGTGTGTGTGTGGAGTATAATGATTTGCATGCCATTCACACTCACTACACCTCCCATTGGCCTACTGAAGCATACCTTCTGATGTCAGACACCTTGACATACCATTTGCCCATATATCAACCTAATAACCTCTGTGGTGCATGTGATACCTGCCCCCCCCCCCCAAAGAGATATCTATACCAGCGTTGCAGCCCCCAAACCATCTCAACGCCAAAGTGAGAACTGCTCTCCTCAGCAAAACACAACACATCCATGGGACCTGATGGTGTTTTAATCATAGTCTTACCTCTCACTGCAACTGTGGTCCCACTTCACGCCTTATCTGCAAGATCCATCCCAGTTTGGCTTTGTCAAAGGCAGATCATGCCTTCTAAACTTGGTTGACTTTTCAAAACAGTCACCCAAAGCCATTGATGAGGGAAGGCAGTCCATACAGCCTACCTTGATACAATACCCACTCGGGTATCATTGAAAAACTCATCAGCTAAATGTTAACCCATACATCACAAGATGGGTTGCAAACTGGCTGAGTGACAGAACCCACAGGGTCAGAGTTGCTGGCGCCATGTCAGACTCAAAGCCTGTCACAAGTGGTGTACCACAGGGCTCAGTCCTCAGGAGGGTTATGGCTGACAAAGTTTGCAGTTTGCAGCAATGACTAGAAGGGTCTCGATAACTGGTGCCAGAGCCATGGCCTAAAGTTAAATGCCAAAAAAAAATGCATATAGTCTTCGGGAAAAAAAGAAAAACACCCCTACCACAAATAGGGCCAAATGCACTCCAATCAGAAGAAGAAGAAGTTATCAGGGGGACCCAGTTGATAGTAGTCTGTCATTCGACACCCATGTAGCTAAAGTAGTTAGGAAGACCTTCTACATTGCCCACCTTATCATGAAGGATTCTCATCTAGATCAAGGGAGGTCATAGTCTCCTATACTCATCACTCATCAGACCAATGATTGAGTACAATGCCCCCATCGGAATATCTCTGACCGACACTGCAGCAGCTGGGAGAGGCCACAAAAAGTTCCTCACCAAAAGGATAAAGGGTCTCAAACATCTGTCCTATACTGAAAGAACTCCTTGATGAAAAATCTAGATCCGTCAGAGCCACTGGAGGATAGATTCATCACCCAAAGACTCCTATGCTGTGGAATAAAATCCCGGTATATGTGAGGCAGAGCAGCCTTGTTCAAATCTTGACCAATGGATGGGAGATCGCAGATATACCCCAGGATTACCTCTCAGTGTCACTGCTCAACAGACACAGCAAAATAATGGGTATAGTTCCCCATACTAAAGGAAATGCCCTCGGGCAGATAGCCTAGTATGAACCTATGAACCTATGAACCTATGAACCTATTACTGTAGTGCAGCAAACTAGCTAGTTATGAATTCTAATCCTGACCCTGCCAACTGTGATCATGTGTGAATCCCTGAGAGAGTGTGTCTGTGTCATCCTTGAGACCTGTTCTTGTGGACAGGCACATGTACTACATCTACCCTATCTCTCCTTTATCACTGTTGCTGATGTCACTCACTGTCAGATATACCTTTGGACAGCTCTTCAACATGTAGGCTCTGTGGCACTTTCAATAGCTGCATAGAAATGTCATAGCAGTACATAGTCTGGCAGGGGTTTGAAACCCCATACTGGTAAGTGTGTCACACAAACCTGCTTAGCTTTTACTCTCCTACCCCCTCCCTGTCTTACTTTGTCTCTGTCTGTCTCTCACTCCCTCTCTGGTGGATGTGGAGAAGTACACCTGCTTTGCCTATGAATCAACTTGTGTTTTGTAAGTGATGTTCATGATCAGCTCATGGCCTGTGCATGAATTGCAGTCCCCCACTAGCTGATTGCATGTGGAACAGCTGTGGTAACATTCCCATAGCCAATTGCATGGAAACACACTTCTATAACAAGGAACATCATGTGGGTGTTGGCCCTTTTCATTCAGCATGAGCAGGACTTCATGTCGGTGTTTGGCAAACAGCATCACAGATGGTAGTGGGATATACCTCTAACAAAATACATTGTGGAGACAGACCAACAAACAGGAGGGGATGTTCCAGACATGACTACAGAATGTAAGTTTTGCTCTTCTGCATTTGAAGTAATGCTAGTTTAACAGAGTTTGTGCATATATGGCTGGTCAACATGATTTAATACCTGTCATGACAGTGATATGTGGTTGAGAAAACTCCCACCTGTAGGGCTATCTGCAGACTGGCCAGTGCTTGGAGTCTTATGTGTTACTCACAGATTACCTATCTTTAGAAATACAGAAGCATAGTCTGAGGATTGCAGTCAGTACATGGTGACAGCCATGAGAGTTACTGACTTCATATCCTTCATAGGGCATATGTCACAACAAACCCTGTTACACCAGTAAATGTATGAGGTTATCACAGCAACATGTCACTATTGGCTCTGTGTTTGTGTCTCCAGCCACAACTCTGTCAACCTTTGTACATGTCATGCAGTAAGAGGTGCATATGTTCAGTACAGCATTATTTATTGACATGATACCTGATAACAAGCCAGTGAGATATCAGACTGCTAGACATGTTAGGTATAGTAGCTGGTTATATCTGAGGACAAAACCTGGACATTCTGTCATAGTGTGTACAGT